>NW_011493897.1:754986-830636 GCF_000754665.1 Bison bison bison | reverse complement strand
TGAATGTTGAGCTTTAAGCCAATTTTTTCACTCTCCACTTTCACTTTCATCAAGAGGCTTTTTAGTTCCTCTTCACTTTCTGCCATAAGGGTGGTGTCATCTGCATATCTGAGGTTATTGATATTTCCCCCAGCAATCTTGATTCCAGCCTGTGTTTCTTCCAGTCCAGCATTGCATAGAAGTTAAATAAGTAGGGTGACAATATACAGCCTTGACAAACTCCTTTTCCTATTTGGAACCAGTCTGTTGTTCCATGTCCAGTTCTAACTGTTGCTTCCTGACCTGCATACAAATTTCTCAAGAGGCAGATCAGGTGTTCTGGTATTCCCATCTCTTTCAGAATTTTCCACAGTTTCTTGTGATCCACACAGTCAAAGGCTTTGGCATAGTCAATAAAGCAGAAATAGATGTTTTCTGCAACTCTCTTGCTTTTTCCATGATCCAGCGGATGTTGGCAATTTGATCTCTGGTTCCTCTGCCTTTTCTAAAACCAGCTTGAACATCAGCTGGATGTTCACATATTGCTGAAGCCTGGCTTGGAGAATTTTGAGCATTACTTTAGTAGCGTGTGAGATGAGTGCAATTGTGCGGTAGTTTGAGCATTCTTTGGCATTGCCTTTCTTTGGGATTGGAATGAAACCTGACCTTTTCCAGTCCTGTGGCCACTGCTGAGTTTTCCACATTTGCTGGCATATTGTGTGCAGCACTTTCACAACATCATCTTTCAGGATTTGGAATAGCTCCACTGGAATTCCATCACCTCCACTAGCTTTGTTCGTAGTGATGCTTTCTAAGGCCCACTTGACTTCACATTCCAGGATGTCTGGCTCTAGGTCAGTGATCACACCATCGTGATTATCTTGGTCGTGAAGATTTTTTTTGTACAGTTCTGTGTATTCTTGCCACCTCTTCTTAATATCTTCTGCTTCTGTTAGGTTTGGCTAAGGCTACCCTGAAGTCGGTGGGAGCATTTTTAAATCTTTGTGTGAGTATATTAGTCACTGGATCATCCCATTCAAAGTCAAATGGTTCCTGGGACTCAGGATTTAGTGATTAAATGCATTAAAAGGCAACTTTTAAATCCAGAATTGTAAACAAGTAAGTCTCAGATAAAGTTGCATAACGATTTGGCACCACTGAATGTATGTCCTCCACAATTTGGTTAATGGCTCTCAAACCCTGCACAAAACGATGCTCTTTTGTCCCAGGTTTTTGTACGGGCAGGACTGGAGTGTCACATGGGGATTGACAAGGTCAGATTAATTGGAATTTAAGAGAGATGATTATCAGAGGCTTTACACCTTCCTTGGCATGCCTCTTTAAAGGGTATTGCTTTAAATTTGCAGCCTTGGCACCTGGACAGAGTTGGCTCCCCTCTTTGCTCTCCCTGTGCACCCATCAGCACAAATATCTGTTCTTAACACTTTGTAGAATTTCTTCAGGGACTTCTAGTTGAGGCTTGTCTCCCAATTGTAATAGTACAGCTTGGAGGGTGCAAGCTTGCTTTTTTTTGGTGATAAAGTCATTTAATTTTGTTAGTAGATCTCACCTAAAAGGAGTAGAACATTCAGGCAAATGCAGAAAGCTGTGCTTTAAATATTTTTCCCCCCAATTGTATCAATCAAAGGTAGAAAAGCAGGAGGACACATATACAAATCCCCTGAGCTGACCTTGGGCATCTAGACCTGTGGGAAACTGTCTCCGTGGATATTACCCTGCCTGAAGAAAGGTATCCCTGGGCTGAATTGAGTACCTTCTTGGGTATGAGGGGGCTTCTCTGGTGGCTCAGACAGTAAAGAATATGCCTGCAATGCGGGAGACCCGAATTTGATCCCTGGGTCAGGAAGATCTCCTGGAGAAGGGAATGGTAACCCACTCTAGGATTCTTGACTGGAGAATCTCATGGACAGAGGAGCCTGGCGGGCTACAGTCCATGGGGTCACAAAGAGTCAGACATGACAGCAACTAACGCTTTCCCTTCCTTTTTGGGTATGGGGAGGGGAGACTGTTGATTGACTGGTGAGGAAGGTTACAGAGCTAGCGCTGGACCTGGGGCTCTAGGAGGATTGTTGGTAGAAGCCTCAGCACCATCACAGAGATTTCCGCCTTCATAAGGTGGGGGAACAGTGGGAGGCACCAAAGGGGAGCCAGATGTAGTAAGTCAGGATCATCACTGGGCTCTGACTCAGGGAAGACAGACTGTTTGTGGGGGTCTTCCTCTGAACCATAACTTTACACATCTTCTTCAAATTCTTATTCTGATATAAAGACTCAGTTTGGACATGTTGCTGAAAAATGTACAAAATAACTTAGAAAAACCAGTTGAGGTCAAATGTTGTGAGGCCACTACTCATACCTGCCAACTCTTGATCTGAGGAAAGTTGATAACTGTCATGCAAGGCAGAGCTGATGGTAGGACAGCCAAGAGTTCTCCAGTTGGGAATTCCTTCTCTGAAGAAAAACAAGCCCTAGTCAAGTCTGAGGTTTACAATTGGCTGACTGGATTTCCTTCATTATATTGCTCAAAATAGTGTATACATGTACATACACGCTTAAAAGCAGTTCAGTGCTAACTCCTTGAGAGAGGAGTTGTACAAAAGAGGGTTAAAACTCTCAGTGAAGAAAGGCTAAAATGTGTCCTATTGTATAAAAGCTCTTCCCTTGCAAGAAATGGGAATAAGGCTGATTTTGTTCCATTTATCCTCTCTTTTTTTTTTTTGCAAAACAAGTCTAATTGTAAGATAGTCTTACAATTCCTAAGTAACATTCTGATCTTGTGTTTCTTCCTCAGGATAACCAGAGCAAAATGACAAGAGGCAGATTCAATAAAGCTTTGCTGTGGCCATCCAGTGGTTAACCCTATTGTTGTTCAATTTCTCAGTTGTGTACAACTCTTTGCAACCCCATGGACTGAAGCACTCCAGGCTTCCCTGTCCTTCACCATCTCCCAGAGCTTGCTCAAACTCATGTCCATTGAGTCGGTGATGCCATCCAGCCATCTCATCCTCTGTCGTTCCCTTCTCCTCCTGCCTTCAATCTTTCCCAGCATCAGAGTCTTTTCAAAGGAGTCAGCTCTTCACATCAGGTGGCCAAAGTATTGGAGTTTCAGCTTCAGCATCAGTCCTTCCAATGAATATTCATCCAACGATCTCATCCTCTGTTGTCCCCTTCTCCTCCTACCTTCAATCGTTCCCAGCATCAGGAAATTTTCTAATGAGTCTAACTCATTACAGTCAGTCTAACGAGTCTAACTCTAATGAGTTAACCCTATTAGCCAATTCCTAACAGATAAAACAATCATAGACAAACATATACAAGCAGAGAAATCCAAAGACCTCAGCCTCTAACCCAAGGCTTTAGACTTTAATCCTCTTGAGCACTTTACTGGCTGTAACCTTTTTTATTGGCTCTCTTAGGGAAGGACTCTAACCCACAAACTGGACTTGCCTCTAGAAATACTGCCACTAGAGCCCTTTACTAAGTGAGAAGTCCTTCAATAAGGAAATTCTGGCTTCTAGCAGCACGAGTAGCTTATGGGAACTAATTCAAGACTAGCCAATCAGCTTTCACATTTGAAATTTCCCCAACCCCTTAAACTTTTCCCTTATACTGGGTCAAGGAGACAGGTTTGAGAGCCTTGCCTCCTCATCAGTCAACCCCAAGATAAAGTTCTTTCTTTTCTCAAAAGCCAGTGCCTTTTTATAGCTGAGTAATATTCCAAAGGGGTAAGATGGGGAGAGGGAAATAGCAGCCCACTCCAGTATTCTTGCCTAGAGAATCACATGGACAGAGGAGACTGGTGGGCTGCAGTCCATGGGGTCACAAAGAGTCAGACATGACTGAAGTGACTTAACAACAGCAAGATGGGGAGGGAGGTTTAAGAGGGAGAAGATGTGGTTATCGGAGAAGGCAAAGGCAACCCACTCCAGTATTCCTGCCGGGAAGGTCCCATGGATGGAGGAGCCTGGTAGGCTACAGTCCACGGGATCGCTAGGAGTCAGACACGACTGAGCAACTTCACTTTCACCTTTTACTTTCATGCATTGGAGAAGGAAATGGCAACCCACTCCAGTGTTCTTGCCTGGAGAATCCCAGGGACATGAGAGCTGGGTAGGCTGCCGTCTATGGGGTCGCACAGAGTCAGACGCGACTGAAGCCACTTAGCAGTAGCAGATGTGTTTATGCCTGTGGCTGATTCATGCCGATGTATGACAGAAACCATCTCAAAATTGTAATTACCCTCCAATTAAAAAAAGAGAAGCCACTGCTATAGTATTGGCTTCTATGTGCATTGTACAGTGAGCCCTTGCTTGGTAACACTCAGAGTCCTGTTTTAGCCTTCTGTTTTTCTCCTTCTACTCTATTCACTCACCTGGGAATCTTATCTGCTCCTTTTGTTTCAATTAATAATTATGTGCAGAGGAGTTCCACCTACATTTTCCTAGTCCAAATTTATCCTGAGGGATATAATCTAGAGGGCATTTCTATTTAAATGCTTCACAGGTAACCTCATAATGTACATGTTCAAAATTAACTTGCTAATCTCTGCTCAATCTCCTTCCAAAAGTCATTCTCTGAAAGTTGTCCAACCCAGGAACTAAGAAGTCATCCTTGTCTCCTTCCTCCCCTCTCACTCTCTATTGTTAACTCTCTGTCTTAAAGATTTCACACCTGGAGTCCTGCAACACCCTCACTGACCTTTCTCCAGTTTTGCCCCCTTCCAATCCAAAGACAGCTGAGCACTGTAAGAATTTATGCTTTTGAACTGTGGTGTTGGAGAAGACTCTTGAGAGTCCCTTGGACTACAAGGAGATCCAACCAGTCTATCCTAAAGGAAAGCAGTCCTGAATATTCACTGGAAGGACTGATGCTGAAGCTGAAATTCCAATACTTTAGCTACCTGATGCAAAGAATTGACTTACTAGAAAAGACCCTGACGCTGGGAAAGATTGAAGGCGGGAGAAGGGGCCGACAGAGGATGAGATGGTTGGATGGCATCACTGACTTGATGGACGTGAGTTTGAGTAAGCCCCGGGAGTTGGTGATGGACAGGGAAGCCTGGTGTGCTGCAGTCCATGGGGTCACAAAGAGTCGGACCTGACTGAGCCACTGAACTGAACTAATCCGGCGTGATTTTTCTGGAGGAAAAGATCACGGTTATTCTAGCTATTAGATTCTAAATATTTACTGTGGTCAAGTTTAAAATTAAGCCCCAAGCTTCCTGTCAGCCAAGGCGAAAACGAAGGAAAAGTAATCTTTATATGTTTTGCTGTTTGTTCTAATGCTACGACTAAAACAAGGTTCTCAAGAGGAGATTCATATAGGGAGCAATAAGTGATGTAATGAACAATGTCTTCAACACTATTCCTATGATATAACCTATAATTTCATCCCACAAGTATTTGTGGGGTACTTATGAGTCAAGCATTATGCTCACTATTGGAGATAAAGCAGTGAATGTGGTTGTTTCTTACCTAATCTCATAATTCAACCTGAGTTTGGACATAATACTAAAGCCAACCCTCTGAGGACAATTTGGGTGGAGGAGGGCTTATTTCCCAAGCCAAAGTTGTATGATGGTAAAGCCAAGGTCACAGTATCAGTTGTTCAGTACCAACCCTTGCTGCTCTGCAGTCCCAGAGCATGATTTCAGGATTTCTAGTCTTTCTTTTATCTTTTTAAAAAAATTTTTAATTTTGTATTGGGGTATAGCCAATTAACAATGTTATGATAGTTTCATACATATATGAATACATATACATTATATCCATTCTCTCCCAAACTCCTCTCCTATCCAGTTTAGCCTTTCTTTTAAAATGCAATTTATTAACATGACCAGGACCACTGCACACAACACACCAAATATTTGTAGGATTCCCTAAGTGTTGTCTCACATGTGCTGACAAACAGGGCTTTTATTAATAAACGACCTCAAGGAATCTATCTTTTTCCAACCTTACTCTCTCTGGCTTCTGGCAAAGATCTGCTGCTAAGACTGCTCCCCACGTCAACCACACACTTGCGTCCTGACAGCATGCGCTCCACCAGGTCAAAGGTGCTGCTCACGATGTCTGACAAGACTGTGCTGAGGCTGTCAGGGAACAGCATGTGGACTAGGCTGACCTGTCCATTATGCAGAAGGGAATGGAACCCAGATGCCAACATTACATTGCCCTGGAGCTGCTCTGACATCCTAGAATGGCCAGGACTCCTGTAGCTGCTCATATGCCAGGGCCCTTCTGTACTCAAGTCATACCACATTTTCGCTCAACTGCTGAGAACATTTTTCCCCACTGAGGTTACATTTCATCACTCAGTTTCCGAAGCAGTATTGTCTAGTGCTGCTGATACCTTACTTAGCCTAGAAAAACAGCTTTCAGTTTTTAATAATATCAGAACACACAATAAGACTCTAAGAAGTGAGTCCATGGGCTAGGCCAGGGAGAAAACTGTGACAACATGCAGTGTTCCAAAATGACCCCTCCCAAGGGTAGGACATTCAGAATTTTCTAGCCTGATGTAGAAGTTTAGACTCAGGTCAGGAGCCATACTCCATAAGTATGTTGCCTTTACATCTGACCAAGTTTGACACAATGATAGAATTCAGAATGATAAAAGAACTGGTTGGATGTTGTTAAAAAGAAAACTACAAGCCCCAAATGGCATCGTTTGTGTTGCCAAAATCTTGGCTCTCTGTGTACCAATACCAGACAAATACAGAGACAGTTAAGGAGGAGAAGGAAAGTGTGGCTTTATTATTTTGCTGGGCAAAGGGGGAACACAATAGGCTAGTACCTCAAGAACTGTGCCACCCTCCCTGGTGAGTAGGGAGAGATTATATAGTCAGGCAGGATATGTGATAAGGCAGTAACAGTCTTCATTCTTTCTTCTTTAAAGTTTCAAAAGTGTGGGATTGCTGACAAGATTAGGGTGTGTGCAGGGTCTCAGGTGGCTCATCTCCTAATCCTGTCCTTAGGACAGTAAGGAGATCAAACCAGCCAATTCTAAAGGAAATCAACCCTGAGTATTCATTGGAAGGACTGATGCTGAAATTCCTATACTTTGGCCACCTGATGTGAAGACTCATTGGAAAAGACCCTGATGCTGGGAAAGATTGAGGGCAGGAGGAAAAGGGGGCAACAGTGGGTGAGACGATTGGATGGCATCACTGATTCAATAGACACGAATTTGAGGAAACTCTGGAAGATGGTGAAGGACAGGGAAACCTGGCAGTGCTGTAGTTCACAGGGTTGCAAAGAGTCAGACATGACTTAGCGACTGAACAACAACAACTGGTCCCTTTAATCTTGCTCAGGTGGTTTCATTACTCTTTCTCCTTTGATTAGTAACTGTTCTGCCCTTTGGAACTCAGAGAAGGTCATGGAGGCTGGAGTCTTGCCTACAAGGAATGACGGACAAAAAGGCCTCCAGGCCCAGGATCCAACAAGGCCTTGCTCAGCATCACTTGTACTAAAGTCCATGGTACCAAACCTAGATTTAGTATCTCTGTCAAATTGCAGTTTTAACCTCCCCTAGAAATGTAATGTTAATGGACCAGTCTGGAATTTTCTGGTTAAGCACCAGTAAATTAAGCTGTCACAGGGTCCCTCTCCATCAACTCCCCCATCCCCAGCTGCAGAAGAGGCAATCTGCATGATAAAACCCTTTCCAGTTCCCTTCTCCTCCCTCTTCCCACTAGGGGAATCCTTTTTTTCTTTTATTACTACCATCTTTTCTTTTGTTAATACTTTCTTGCTCCACCCTATGAAAAACCTTCCATTTTGTACAACCCTATCCAGCATCCTTCTAGTTGCTAGATGGGGTGCTGCCCAATTCATGCATAGTTGAATAAAGACAATTAAATCTTCAAATTTACTCAGTTGGATTTTTTTTTTTAATGTTAATATACTCTCTTCACAACTTGACCTTTGCCTTGAGGACACAGATGTGTCCTGTTGCAAAGACCTGGAACAGAAGTTTGGAGCCGCGGTATATTCATGAGAAACCAAACCAGCAGCTGGTTTAGGCTAGCAAGGTGCTTACTCACTGGGACATCTACAGACAAGGCCTGGATTTTTCCACAAGAAATATTCTGGATACAAGTAACGCATCAATGGGCTTGAACTTCTATACGTTTGCAATGATCTAAACCTCTTTAAACATAGAAGTGGGATATCAAATGATTAAATATAAAGCCCTCACTCCCCGTGTAGCCAAGAGTAATCATTCAGTAAGTGGTGTCTTGGCTCTTAACTCAGTAACTTCAACTTCAAGGAAGTCCTCTGTGCTCCCTAGACTCCAAATAGATGATCTACATCACTCAATTCTATCTACCCCTTTCTTCATGTCTCCTACCCAATTAGCCTGGCAAGCTCGCCAATTCATTCCCACACACTGGCCGCCCTGCCCCGGAGACTTACAACCTGCTAGCCTACCAGGCTAGGCCCACTGCGGAGGGCGGGGTAATACCTCCAGCTAGGGCCCACGGCGCGCAGCCTTGTGGGAGTTGTAGTTCTCGAAACTTACAGTCCCCGGACAGGCGTCACCACGGGACTCGTTTTCCCGTGCTCCTTTGCATGGGTCCACTTGGGGCAAGTCCCTGGGTAGATGAGAAAGTGGCCGGCAGCTTGCTTATAAAAAAGTGGAGTTCAGCGGTCTTTGTTAATGGAGCCACTGCTACGGAGGAAGTCAGGGCGTGTTTCTGTCCCGCCAAGAGTGCTGGAGGCCGAACCTGAAATATAAGTTTAATGTTCCCTAGAGGACGAAAGATCAGGAGCTGAGCTCCCGGCTCCGGGTATCCCCGCCCAGTCTGCTGCAGGAGCGGCCAACACCGACCCGGGTTAAAACTCCCGGGAAGTCTTCGCTGCGCCCAATCTGGGTCCCCTTCAAAGCTGGGAGTCGTAGCCGTCGCAGCCTGGGCGGCTGGATGTGTGCACCCTCCGGTTCCTGGGAACTTAGGGGAGGCTGCTGAGCCCCGTCGCGCGCGGGGGACTTGTATTCGCTTTCTGCACGCTCACCCCGAAGGGCAGACGAGGGGTTTCCACCATGATCTCCCGGGTCTTCAAGCTGCGCATGTGGGCCCCCGTGGGCGTCCTGACCTCGCTAACCTACTGCCTCCACCAGCGGCGGGTGGCCCTGGCCGAGCCTGGGGGTGCGGACCAGCAGAATCCTGTCGACCGAAGCCTGTTGGAGTTGAAAATGGTGCAAGTCGTGTTTCGACACGGGGCGCGGAGCCCTCTCAAGCCGCTCCCTCAGGAGGACCAGGTGAGAGAGACCGGCACGGTTGGGGAGCGAGAACTGTGTGGCCAGCTAGTGGCGGGCCAGGGTCTTAGCCCCAACGCACACCACCTTTGGAATTTAACTCTCACTGAGCGGGAATTCGGACTGGGTCCTGACGAAGGGAAAACAGTGTGAACAAAGGTGCTTATCATGTACCCCCAACCGCCCCCCACCTCACCAGCCCCCTCGGACACCCGGATTGTGGGACAGCCCGGAAACTTCCCATGGCTGTGATGTAGCCCAGCTAGTAGTAGGTAGTGTGCTTCCCTAGGTGCGTATAAATTGCCTAGGGATCTTGTTAAAATGCGGATTCAGTAGATGTGGGAGCCTGAAACTCTGTATTTCTAGTGAATATTTGTGGGAACTTGAGTACAAGGGTGTAATGTAGTTCTGTGTGACCATTTTAATGGTTGTCAAAGAGTTGCAGGGACCTTTGTGACAGGAACCAACCTGATTAGGATCACAGTGGATAAGAGGTTAATAATGCCTTTGGGAAGGGACCTCCCTGGTGGCTCAATGGTGGCTCCTGCCAATGCAGGAGACAGGGATTCAATTCCCTGGGTGGGAAAGATCCGGGCAGAAGGAAATGGCAACCCACTCCAGTATTCTTGCCTGGAAAATCCCATTGACAGAGGAGCCTGGCAGGCTATAGTCCATGGGATTGTAAAAGAGTTGGAGTGACTTAGCGACTTTTGGGAACAGATTTTACCTCAACTTTCTCTCCAGGTTTGCTGGAGACCATTTGAGATCCTGAAGATTTTTTGGGCAACAAGTGCTGTATCTTGGGGCTCTCCTTTTTCATTCTGGCATCCTAAACTTACTGTAGAAGGGATCTGAGGCAGGAAAAAACAAAATTAATTGACCAGTCTTAAAATCCCCCTGGTTTTGCTCAGGATAATTACGATTAAAGAACAAATAGCTGGTTTTGAAGATGATTACCCTTTCTGGATTTGATTCTTGGGAAGACCCAGTAAAGATCTCTGGCCTTTCATAGCAGGCAGGCCTGTGATTAAAGAATTGTCTTCCTAATGAAGATAAATAGGCAACCTGGAATTCCCAGGCATCCAGGTGGCAAACTTGCCTGTGGGATGCTTTTGCATTGTTGGTTCTCCAGGTTGATGTTGGAGCAGGTTCAGCAGGATGTCCAAATTGATATTAGGCATACTCATGACAGTTGCTTTTAAGAAGTCCTCAGGGTTCTACAACTCACGGTGTACAACTGAAAACCCAGTTTTTAAAGCTTGCCACACGTGAAATCAAACCTCAAAGCATTTCCCACATAATAAATCTTTGTAGGCACTTAAATTCTGTTATCAAGTTTCTAGTTAGCCTTTCTAGATGGCTATTCCACATTCTATCTGGAACCTGAACTTCACTCCTTTCCTTCTCTTTCTTTCCTTATTCGAATATTTGGATCTTTTCTCAGTCTCTTACTTTGCCTTTTTATATTAGGTCACTAAATTTTCCTTCTAGTTTTGTACATAGCCCATCTCTTATGTACTCCCCTTTCTTCTCCATTTATTCTTGGTACAGAATTGTTGTTCAGTCGCTCAGTTGTGTCCAGCTCTTTGCGACCCCATGGATTGCAGCATGCGAGGCTTCCCTGTCCTTCACTATCTCCTAGAGCTTGCTCAGACTCATGTCCATTGAGTCGGTGATGCCATCCAACGTTCTTATCCTCTGTCATCCCCTTCTCCTCTTGCTTTCAAACTTTCCCAACATCAGTGTCTTTTCTAATGAGTTGGCTCTTTGCATCAGGTGGCCAAAGTATTGGAGCTTCAGTATGAGTCCTTCCAGTGAATATTCAGGATTGATTTCCTTTAGGATTGACTGGTTTGATCTCCTTGCAGTCCAAGGTACTCTGCAGAGTCTTCTCCAACACCACAGTTGAAAAGCATCAGTTCTTTGGTACTCAACCTTCTTTATGGTCCAACTCTCACATTCATACACGACTATTGGGAAAACCCATAGCTTTGACTAGACGGACCTTTGTGGCAAAGTAATGTCTCTGCTTTTTAATATGCTATCTAGCTAGGTTGGTCAGAGAAGGCAATGGCAACCCACTCCAGTATTCTTGCCTGCAGAATCCCAGGGACAGGGGAGCCTGGTGAGCTGCTGTCTATGGGGTCGCACAGAGTCGGACACGACTGAAGTGACTTAGCAGCAGCAGCAGCTAGGTTGGTCATAGCTTTTCTTACAAGGAGGAAGCGTCTTTTGATTTCATGGCTGCAGTCACCATCTGCAGTGATTTTGGAGCCCACGAATAAAAGTCTGAATGTGTAGGCCTGGACCTCTTTCAGACAGTATATGTGTTCCCTTAAGTAACCGGAAAAAGATTTAGATTCTTTTAGGGCTTTCTCCTGAGCCAGTGGGTGTGTGATGGGTATCTCTGCCTTTATGTTGGAAGGGGCAGAATGCCGGCTTCATTCATCTTCTATTTTTGTAGCCACAATATATGGTGCATTTGAATCCTTGGTCTCATTTTGCAATTGGCACCCCACTCCAGTACTCTTGCCTGGAAGATCTCATGGACGGAGGAGCCTGGTGGGCTCCAGTCCATGGGGTTGCTAAGAGTCGGGCATGACCGAGCGACTTCACTTTCACTTTTCACTTTCATGCATTGGAGAAGGAAATGGCAACCCACTCCAGTGTTCTTGCCTGGAGAATCCCAGGGATGGGGAAGCCTGGTGGGCTGCCATCTATGGGGTTGCACAGAGTCAGGCACAACTGAAGCGACTTAGCAGCAGCAGCAGCAAGGCACATTACCACTCAGGCCTGTTCACATTTTCAGATTTTATGTAGATGCACTGAACGCCTTTAGTTATTTTGTATAAAGCATAAAAGCAAGGGGTATAACCAACCTTTGTTCAATTTAGGCTATGAGTGGGTGTCATCAGCCTCCTGTGACTTGTTTCTGGCTATCAGGATTTTTTTTCCAAGCTCTAGTTTGATAGAGGTCGTTAATGGGATTTTCTAGTCTTCCTGGTTCTGCTATTAATTAGTCAGGAAGGACTATTTAACAGCTGTTCTAAAACTAAAATTGCCTTTGGTAGATGTTTCCAGACTTCTGACTGGTTTATAGATAAACACATGACAAATCAATGCATTCATTATCTCACAAATCCTTAGAAAATATCATTGTTTAAAACTAGATGTTTTATTGAGCTTTTTTTTTAATGATTGAATGACTGATGAATTAACCTGTCTTCCTAAAAGTATTGTATCTGTGCTCTGGAAATAAAACTCTGGAACTTGATTGGTCATTTTTTCTGATTGTTAGATTAGATCCAAGTATGCTTTCCAAAGATAATTTTGACCCTACTTTTGGAATTTTGTCAGCTTCTCTCTGTTTCATGGCAAGATAGCCCCCAACCCAGGAAGACTCCAGTTTTTAGAAAATAAAGTCCAATGCGTTCAAACTCCACAGTTCATGAAGACATTGCTGCTAAGTCACTTCAGTCATGTCCGACTCTGTGTGACCCCATAGACGGCAGCTTACCAGGCTCCTCCGTCCCTGGGATTCTCCAGGCAAGAACGCTGGAGTGGGTTGCCATTTCCTTCTCCAATGCATGAAGGTGAAAAGTGAAAGTGAAGTCACTGAGTCATGTCTTACTCTTCGCGACCTATGGACTGCAGCCTACCAGACTCCTGCGTCCATGGGAGTTTCCAGGCAAGAGTACTGGAGTGGGTTGATATTGCCTTCTCCATATGAAGACATTAGAGTCCATGTTTATTCTATAGTGTAAATGAGCCGGGAAGAATAATGTCAGGTGGGCTGGGAAAGATGATGTCAGTATCATTGTAGATTAACACTTATTCAAAGCTCAGCTAAGATAAGTGGTTTTCAGGAAGCATTACATAAAGGATGTGCCAGTCAGTCCATTAATTCCTGTGCAGTGGTGGTTCTTAACCTTGGGACATTGGATTCAACTGGGGAACTTTAAAAAATACTGAAGCCTAGGTCTCTCTCCCAGAGATTCTGATTTAATTGACTCAGAGCATCTAGTCATGATAAAAGCTTCTCTGGTGAAGCTTTATAATTATCTAGACTGAGTAGCATTCAAAAAACTGAGGCCCCATCCCTGGGAGATTTGGATGTGATTAACCCATGTGGGGCTCAGGCATCAGTAACTTTAAAAAATTTTTCCAGCTGTAGTAGTGTGGAGTGTGCAAGCTTTCAAATCATTAGTTTATTCTGAAAACTATACCTGGAAGTTTTGTTTACTTTTATGTAGATTTTTTTTTTTCCTTTTACCTGGAATGTAACATATTGATCCCTGTATAGTATTGTCTTCATGGAAATGTGCTTTGGTGAGATGCTATCATTCTGTGTCAAGGGAACAATAAGAAACAATCCCACAAAACTCATTGCTGTGACTACTGAAAAGATGTTCATTATATTACTCTATCCTCTTTATGAGGACCCTTGGGAGGAATTTGTCTGTTCACTTGAGAAATGGTGTGCTTCTCCTGAACAGTTGGCTTGCTTTTATCTTTAAGCTTGTCTAGCTGATCAGGTTTCTCCTTTTACGTAAAAGCCAGAAAGCTTAGTGCTGAATCTTTTGGCCCACCTACAGTAAGTATATAGATCTTCACAGCATGTATTAATATTTTTTGAGAAACTTTATTGCTTTATCCATTTTTTTGGTTACTTTTTTTGTCTTTCTTTTCGACTTTGAATTGGTTATCTTGGGAATTCCCTGTTGGTCCAGAGGTTCGGATTCCATGCTTTCACCACTAAGGGCACAGGTTCAATCCCTGGTCAGGGAACTAAGATCCCACAAGCTTCGTGGTGCAGCCAAAAAATAAATAAATAAATTGGTTACCTTGCTGTATTTTAGGTATTGCTACCACCTACTTCAAGTTAGTTCTTGAAAATGGAGTATAAATAAATAAAATTATAAAGTTACTCTTTGCTATTGACTTTGGACGGAAAAACAGGAGCAAGAACGACAGTGTGTATGTGGGATGGACACTGTGTGTGGAACTGATGTATCATCCATTCTTGAGAGTCTGAAAATGGGTATTTTAGTCTTGATGTGACCTAGCCCTCAGGAGTCATCTCCTAGGAGAACCAGAGGTCCTCTCTTGGTGGGTACACCCAACCGGAGAAGACTTTTTAGTGTGGCTGAGCAGGCCTTATGGACCTGGCGTCAGGACCTGTGCTCAGACACTGGACTTACATGGGTGGATAATTCAGTCTCAGCTATAAAAAAGAAAAGAGTTTAAGTGTGATGAAGAAGAGAGACAAAACGGACTCCAGTTATGGGAATATGCTGGGAATGCTGGAAATGCAGAGGAGATATCCCAAACTTAAACTGTACAAAATTGAACTCAGTTTGTTAGCTGTTCTTCTGTCTTGGCCTCAGTTTTAGTCAAGAAGTACCTCCTCACCCCTTACCACCTCATGCACCTGGACTCCAAATCAAAGTAATTTTTTTCTTTATTCTTTCTTGTTCACCTACCAATATAGCCTCCAAAAAAAAAAAAGCTTTTATCTACTTACTTGCCAGGATTGACGCAATGTCTTGAATTCTGTTCTGTTGAATTCCCTTCTGTTCTGACTGCCTTAGATGAGCCCTTAGGCGCTTGCTGGCTCTAGTACAGACATCTTGAAATTGGCTTTTTCTGTGTTGAGTCTTTCCAATTCAGTTGTGATCTATCTGATAGCCTTCAAACCATTCTGTAGAGCCTGTGGGCTAAAGGGATGCTGAGTGACTGGGGCTCTGAGTTCCCACTCCTGCTTCAGCTAGAGAAACTCCAGGCCTTTTTATGGCTGAGTAATATTCCATTGTATAAATGTACCACAACTTCTTTATCCATTCATCTGTTGATGGACATCGAGGTTGTTTACATGTCCTGGCTGTTGTAAATATTGCTGCTCTTTCCAATGGCTATTGTAAATATTGAGGTACATGTATCTTTTAGAATTGTGGTTTTCTCGGGGTATATGCCCACTAGTGGGATTGCTAGGTCACATGGTAGATTTATTCCTGGTTTTTTAAGGAATCTCCGTACTGTTTTCTATAATGGCTGTATCAGTTTACATTCCCCAGCAGTACAGGAGGGTTCTGTTTTCTCCACATCCTCCCCAGCATTTACTGTTTGTAGATTTTTTTTTTGATGATGGCCATTCTGACTGGTATGAAGTGATACTTCACTGTAGTTTTTATTTGCATTTCTCTAATAATGAGCAATGTTGAGCATCTTTTCATGTATTAGTAATAAGGTTTTATGAAGCTCCCCTGGTGGCTCAGTAGTTCCAATGCAGGAAAGATGGGTTCAATCCTTGGGTCAGGAAGATCCCCTGGAGAAGAAAATGACAACCCACTTCAGTATTCTTGCCTAGGAAATCCCATGGACAAAAGAGCCTGACAAGCTATAGTCCATGGGGTTGCAAAAGAGTCGCACATGACAGAGCGACTACAAACAACAACAATAAGGATTTATACTCTAATAATAAGATAAAAGAAGGACCAGTGGAAGTGACATTTTTTTTCTAGCCAGTGATCCACAGGGTTTGGGGTGGAAATGGGGGAGCAATGGGAAGAGTCAGGTTTGAGTTTTAGGGATTAGAATTGGGGTAGCCTTGAGAGTCATAATAAATTGGGAAGAGGAGCTGGCATATGGAATTAGAAGGAAAGACTTGTTTTTAAAATTGAGTCATCACATCCAACTCAATGAGTGTAAGAATTTTATGGGCTGTTGGAGCTAGGAGGCCTATAGCTACTTGTTATGTTTTGAAAACCAATACAGCTGGGGCAGGAGCCAGATTACGGGGAGTAAAGGAAGATGGTAAAAAGTGAAGGTTTCTTAGAGGGCAGCTACTTGTTTGAGAAATTGGATGAAAGGAAGAGATATATATAGTAGTTCAAGGGGCATTAAATAGAGTCTTTAACAAGGGGCCACAAAACCCTGCAGGTTGATTCCTTAAACATTCTTACAAGTATATGGTCACTGAGATTGGATTATATTCATTCATTTGTTCATTCATTCATTCACCAAGTATTAGGTGCCAGGCCCTCTGGCCACTTCTCCCCTTTACTTCAGTCTGGGCTTGGTGCCAGAATAGACCCTCAGCAGTGAGTACTAGTGTGGCAATCACAGGACTTGGGCCGAGGACACCTGGAATAATAAATTGCAGTCATTTCTTCCCTTAATTGGAGCTGGAGTGGAAGTTTCTTTCCTTCTTCCCATCCTTCTTGGGAAGGTTGCTTGTCTAGCATCAGTGTGATTCTAGCTATGTGCTGCCAGATGTTAACACTCTTAAGTTTCTAGAACCTTTTTAAGCAATGTGTTGTTTTTTTGTGCTCACAGCAGGTAGAGTGGAAGTCCCAGCTATTAGAGGTCCCACCCCAAACTCAGCTTGAATACACAGTCACCAATCTCGCTGGTGGCCCGAAACCACACTCTCCTTTCTACTCTCAGTATCATGAGACCACGCTGAAGGTGAGCGATGCTTTCCTGCTCCCTGAAGCGCCTTGCAGAGCTGTGATGGTCTGCCCTGGGCTGAGGTTCTTTAGCAGGCTGTGAGATTTCTCCATTCTTCTCTCCCCTCCCACGCCTCAGGGGGGCATGTTTGCTGGACAGCTGACCAAGGTGGGCATGGAGCAGATGTTTGCCCTCGGGGAGAGGCTGAGGAAGAACTATGTGGAAGACATCCCCTTTCTTTCGCCAACCTTCAACCCACTGGAGGTCTTGTGAGTCACTTGAGAAAGGAATATAGCACCCAGTGTCAGGTCTTGAGTGTGAGAAAACCTGTCCTAACCCTCTGTGTGGTTCCCACTCTCATCCGAGGTAGTCTAGGTGGGACATGTGAGGGTGATCTGGCTGCAGCCTGTCGCCCCATTGATCGCCAGGGTTGATTTGGCTCATCTGGCTCTGGCTAGGCTGGTGTCCCCTTCCTCTCTCACTGCTCTGCGTGTATCCCTCCTGATGCTGCGTGCTTGGTCAAAGAGGACGACCTTCCCTGAGAGAGGAGAATCATTCTTCCATCAAGGGTATACAAGAAGCTGCGTTCCCTTGCTAGAACCTCCTAGGCCGTCTGGGGACAGTTACCCTAATATGATAGGATTTGGAGAACAAGTGGTCCCTGGAGGTCATGTTCACTGGCCCTCAGGTCCCTTGGGCAGCCATCCCACAGAGAGAGAAAGGGTATTTCCCAGCCCTGTAGCTCCCTTTTGGGGCTTCCCTGGTGGCTCAGATGGTAAAGAATCTGCCTGCCGTGCAGGAGACCCAGGTTCCATCCCTGGGTTGGGAAGATCCCCTTGGAAAAGGGAATGGATACCCAGTCCAGTATTCTGGCCTGGAGAATTCTATGGACAGAGGAGCCTGGCAAGCTATAGTCCATTGGGTCGCAAAGAATCAGGCACGACTAAGTGACTAACGCTGTAGTAGTAGTTTAGAAAGCCTGTGAGTGCTCTGTGGAATAAGGTAGTGTGCACATGTAAATCTTCCTTCTATGAGTTTCTCTATGTTTTTGTTTTGTTTCCAGCATCCGTTCCACTAACATCTATCGGAACCTGGAGTCTACCCGCTGTTTGCTGGCTGGACTTTTCCAGCGTCAAAAAGAAGGTTCGAGTTCAGGGTCTACAAGTCAGCCCCTGTCCCTGAGGTGCCTTTTCGTCTTGCTTCCAAAGCCCTGCTCTCTCTTTCTTGATGTCTGTCCCACCTGGGTCTCTCTCCTCCTGCTCCTGGGGCCTCTGGTGTACCAGCTGTGTGGCGGGCCCCTCCCTGTCTGGCCTGCTGCTGCACCTGCCAGCCTGACCTCACCCGTACACCAACATGTCAGCTGCTCCGATGCACCCCTGGCTCCTGGCTTTTTCTCTCAAGTGTCTACACAAGCTGCATAAGGTAGTTGCAGCCAGAGTTTTTCAAACAATACTTGGGGCTTTTTGTTTAGTTGAGACACTGCTGGAAGGGAAAGAGAGTAAGAGGAACTCTTCACTGGGACCCGGGTCTGCTGCCACGGCCCTGGTCTTGGTGATAATCCACAGCATAACCCAGGTGGTGGTAACAGTGTCCCATATGGCCTCTCCCAGTTAAGGAAGTCTGTCGAGTTTGGGTTTTGACATATTCAGCCAGTGAATGATCACATTAGTGGGTTCTGCAACTTTCCACCCTGGAGGACTACGTTTATTATTTTCCCTGTATTTGAGGGCTTTTGACTATCCGGTGAAGCTGCATTTTGTCATTTGTAATAGATTCAAGTTTACACTTAATTACTGGTCTGAGTTTCAGATCATCATGACCTTGCCAATATTAAAATACTCAAATGATGCCATAAGGCAAAGTTCTTGTTACTTTATTTAGCTTCTTTAGCAGTATCTCAAATCGAGGTAAAATTTCCATCAGGCTTTTAAAAAATGTGTAAGGTACAGAACCTCCAGACCAAAGGAGACTGGCCTTGCCCCTAGCTGGTTTGGGTATGACTGCTAATTCTGGCTGACATTGGCTGAACACAAACAGCCTGAGTAACAGAGCACACAGGGTGGCCTGCTCCTTACCTTTTGGGAGCCCCTGAGCTTAGGAATAGTCTATGGTGCATGGCCTTCTGAAAACTGTTCACTTGCCCAGCTTCTGAAAGGCAAATGTCCTGTCCCCAGAACCACCTAAAGTAAAAGTAATGTAGAAAGGGTGTTTTTTGGTAGCAGCCTGGTCTACAGGCGGGCCTCAGACTCAGGCTGCCCCAGATTTCTTGCAAGGAAGGAAGTGGCATCATCACCAGCTGCTGGTGTGGCCGCCTGGTAGCCGCTCCCTGCGCTGGACTCAGACAGCCTCACACTCCAACTTGACTTGTGTCCTGACTACTTCCTTGCCTTAGCCAGTATCATGGGATTTGGATAGACCAAAGAACCCCGCAAGGTGCTAACATTGGTGGGAGTGGTTCAACTTTGGGATATTGTTTCAAGAGTAAAATCCTAGCGAAGTCCAAGAAGGTTTTGAGGAAGCTCCAGAGAATCAGGCTGGTGGGGAAGGGCTGGAGGGTCTTGTTCTGTATCATTTGGTCATTCATTCCTTCAACACATATCTGAGTGCCAGCTGAAGTATACCTTATTTATCATAAACTGAAGCTGTGTTATCCAGACAGTCATGGCAGGTACCAGGTAGGAATTACCATGTGTTAATCAGAGGCTTAAATCATAGTTACTATTATTCTCATATTTAAAGGACTTGCTATACATCAAACATGGTTCTAAGAGCTTTGCAGATACTGACTTAATTCTTGTGATGACCCTGTGAAGTAGGTAGCATCTCTGTTTTACAGATAAGAGAACTAAGGCAGAGGATAATGGACTGTCTGAGGTACACAAAGCTAGTATATGGAGGAGCTGGGATTCAAATTCTGGCAGTCTGGTTTCCCAGTCCATACTTTTCACTCTTGTGCCATCTTGCTTCTCAGAAGACTTGGGTATCTGGAGAGGGCCTCTGATCATGAGGTCTGTTTTACAATGTGTCCTGCAGAACTCCAGGATTCTTCAGAGGGGTCAGGAACTACAGAAAAGGAGTGGGATGGGGCATACAAGTACGCTGTGCTTCAGACCCCTACCTTGAAGCCCTCAACCCCTTTTCTTTTATTACCTTATTTCATAGTGGGAGAAAAAAGCTCCCACTGCTTTAGAAACAGTTGGAAATTGCTGATACTAGTCTCACCCCTTCAATTTACATGTGAGCCCCAAAGAAGAGAAGTGACTTCCCAAAGTCATCCTGCTGGCTGGTTGTAGATTCAGGGCTAAACTCATGACACAGTCTGATTTCCTTCTGTCCAGACCAGCCAAGTATGTGACTTCTGGTATTCTGCTCAAGTCACAGTAGGCTGCTCTTTAATCCTGAGGTTTTGACTATCAGCAATTTGGGAATGGTAGGTCTTGGGGTTTGGATTCACCTGAAGGCTTCCCAGGTGGCACTAAAAAATGTGCCTGCCAATGCAGGAGACGCAAGAGATGTAGGTTTGATACCTCGGTTGGGAAGATCACCTGGAGTAGGAAATGGCATCATGCTCAGTATTCATGCCTAGAAAATTCCATGGGCCGAGGGCTTGGTGGGCTATAGTCCATGGGGCCTCAAAGAGTTGGATACAACCGAGTAACTGACCACATAATATAGTAATCATTCCACAGATTGACCTCAGTGAATTCCATAAAGCTCCTCTGCCATCAGAGAAGAAAAGGCTTGAGCTGTGTAGAACAGGACGCTGGTGCAGAGCAAAGCATGGAAAGGTGTTAAAGCACCTCCCTTGGGCATTGACAGGAGACAAGGGTACCTGTCAACTCTGAGCAGGAGCAAGCTGCTGCGAGGTGTGTAAGAAACACTGTTTGTAGTCTAATCTTTGGTTCCTGCTAGTGCATCTAGAAGCCTGGCTTTTCTTTTGGGCAAGGCCATGGGGTCTCAGAGGATTTGTGACCCTGTGGGCACCTTTCTCAGATTGTTTCATAAGTCACCATACTGGTGTATGCATGCATGCTAAGTTGCTTCAGTCGTGTCCGACTCTTTGTGACTGTATGAACTGTAGCCCGCCAGGGTCCTCTGTCCATGGGATTTTCCAGGCAAGATTACTGGAGTGGGTTGCCATGCCCTCCTCCAGGGGATCTTCCCAACCCAGAGATTGAACCCGCATCTTACTTCTCCTGCATTGGCAGGAAGGTTCTTTACCACAAGTGCCACCTGGAAAGCCCATATTGGCCTATAGGATTGGACTTTGCAAAGCAAGAAAATCACCTTGTTCTGCTAAAGTAAGGGATGGCCCATTTGTTAGAATCTCTGAGTGCTGGTAGTATCTTGAGGCAGGCATTTTTTTTGGAATGCATCATAGATGTGCCTGGAGTAGGAAATAGCTACCCACTCCAGTATTGTTGCCTAGAAGTTCCCATGGACAGAGAAGCCTGGCAGGCTACAGTACGTAGGGTTGCAAAGGGTCATGACTGAGCATGGATGTGCCAGTCTGATCAGGTCTGTGCCTTCTCCAGGATATAGGTAGCCCAGCAGGAGAGGTTGTGCTCGACAGAACTGGGCTGCTGTGTGCTTTCTCAGACCCCAGGGGAGCTCCTGTTGGCAAAGCCAGGGCATATTGAAGGCATTCACTGTCCTTAAGGAGTAACCTGGATGATGGCCGGCCTCTGGGGGCAGCTCCATCTGTGTATACAAAGAGAAGAAGAAGGGGATGGAGCTGCTGGGAAGAACAAACTGAAGCCTCTTCCCGCCTGTGCTTCCCACCTTCCTTCCAGGACCCATCGTCATCCACACTGACGAAGCAAGCTCAGAAGTCTTGTACCCCAACTACCAATACTGCTGGAACCTGCGGAAAAGAACCAGGTAACTGCCTCTGATTCTTGTTCCTCAGGGTGGGGGTACAGGCAGCATTGTACCACCTTTGCCAGCAGACCGGCTGTGCCAGTGGATAATGGGTGGGAGAGATGGCATTACTTGGGTCTGACATCAGCTATCTAGGACGGGAGGCAGCTGTTGCTCACAGGACAGGCTCATGGTGAAGGTACAGGACATCAAGGAGACCCACACGCTGGGCTGAGAGATGGTGTATACAGCCACGCGTGGGGCTTCACCATTTACCAAGCGTTGTCCTTTGTCTTCAGTCCTGGGCTCTCAGATGGGGTAACTGAAGAAACTTATGGAAAAGATGAGTAAGCCAGTCATTAACTGCAAATCTAGATGGGCACGCCAAAGAAGACACAGATTCCCCTTCTCTTACCAACGTGCTGCTGTGTAGGATAGATTGGTTTGGAGCTGATGGCACTATTCAGGTTTCAGGTATTTTGGGATTGCACTTACAATATGTAGAGTGTGTTCCCCAGAAGAAGTAGATGTGTTTTCAAGCAGACCTGGCCATGCTTGCATTGTTTTGGGTATAATAGAAGGGAATGCTAGAATGGGATTTGGAAAATCCATTATTCTAGCCCTGGTATGTACTAAGTCAGTTGGCCTAGTAGAGTTTCAGCTCAGTTCAGTCACTCACTCGTGTCCGACTCTTTGCGACCCTATGCACCACAGCATGCCAGGCCTCCCTGTCCATCACCAATTCCCGGAGTTCACCCAAACCCATGTCCATTGAGTCGGTGATACCAACCATCTCATCCTCTGTCACCCCCTTCTCCTGTCCTCAATCTTTCCCAGCATTGGAGTCTTTTCAAATGAGTCAGCTCTTTGCATCAGGTGTCCAAAGTATTGGAGTTTCAGCTTCAACATCAGTCCTACCAATGAACACCTAGAACTGATCTCCTTTAGGATGGACTGGTTGGCTGTCCTTGCAGTCCAAGGGACTCTCAAGAGTCTTCTCCAACACCACAGTTCAAAAGCATCAGTTCTTTGGTGCTCAGTTTTCTTTATAGTCCAACTCTTACATCCATACATGACCACTGGAAAAACCATAACCTTGACTAGACGGATCTTTGTTGACAAAGTAATGTATCTGCTTTTCAATATGCTGTCTAGGTTGGTCATAACTTTCCTTCCAAGGAGTAAGCGTCTTTTAATTTCATGGTTGCAATCACCATCTGCAGTGATTTTGGATTTTGTAGAGTTTACCTATCTTTAAAATGACAATTATACTAGCTAACCCCAATGAGTTGTTGAAAGTTAAATAAGATCCTAAATGATGAATGAGATATACTTTGTAAACTTAATAACCATACAGTATAAAGAAATATAAGGAATAACTTTTTAATTTTTTTCTGCAGAGGCCGGAGGCAGGCTGCTTCTTTGCAGCCAGGAATCTCAGAGGATTTGAAGAAAGTGAAGGAAGGGATGGGCATTGCCAGTAGTGATGAAGTGGACTTCCTCGTCCTGCTGGACAACATGGCTGCTGAGCAGGTGGGCTGGCTGTCCTCGGGCTCTGGGAGGGTGGGGGGAGCCTGGGCAAGGCTTGGTGGGCTGGCTCCTGAGTTAGAAGCGGGTGGAGGCCTCCTGGCTTGGAGGCAGCTGTGAAAGAACTTGCTGGCAGAATGGACCTGGGAACTGGGGGGTAGGGTGGACTCCTCACCAGATTAGGAGTGTAGACATTTTAACTCTAGACCAGAGTTCCTTGAAGCATATTCACTAGAATACCCATGATGCAAGTGTGTATAATGTGGGCAGGCAGGGCTGGGGTGGGTGGTGAGTAGGGAGGGATTGTGGTCTAAAAAGTTTGGAATGCCTCTTTATTGTGTCACTTTTTGGAGAGTCTATATGCACGTCAGCCTATTAGAGAACCCGAGAGCACTGTGGTAAAGAAAACTGGTTAATCTTTAATTCTGTTTTTCTCAAGCTTGTTTAGCCCTAGAATCTTTTTTTTTCCTAATAAATAC
The DNA here is from genome assembly GCF_000754665.1 of Bison bison bison. Lineage (NCBI taxonomy): Eukaryota > Metazoa > Chordata > Mammalia > Artiodactyla > Bovidae > Bison > Bison bison. The sequence goes on along the minus strand of NW_011493897.1, from coordinate 807,060 downwards.
TGAAGGCCACACAATGGGAAATGCTGCTCCAGATTCAGAAGTCAGACACCCAAAGACTGTGCAGCCTGGATCCTCCTTCCTTCTCTTGTGAAGATGACAGTGTGCCTTGAAGGCAGAAATGTACCTTATGCTTATGTGTAAAATACGTTTAAGGTTATAAAAAAAAAAAGAGTTGATAAAGTATTTATATGGCATACTTTTTAGAAATCATTTTGGGGATGATTAAGGCCGAGTAAAAATTTATGAATTCCTTGCCTTGTATTTTATTTATTGATTTATTTAGCTTAAAAGAACACAAATTTTTTTTTACTTTGGAGTAGATGAGCATCAGAAAGAGAGGAAAAAACTATTTTTCTCTGGGCCTTCAGATCTGGAGGAATAGCTTCCGACAGGCCTTGGGGACATAGAGCTTTGAGCCAGTCTTTTTCTGAGAGAAGACAATCCCCTTGGACTCCATGGAAGCGGGTCCGCCGCCAGGCTCACTGGATGAGTATTTCTTTCTAAAACTGTACCCATGGCCCTTTCAGGTGCACAGCCTCCCGAGCTGCCCCACGCTGAAGAGGTTTGCATGGATGATTGAGCAGAGAGCTGTGGACACAGCCTTGTACATCCTGCAGTGGGAAGACAGGTGAGGGGGGCCTCTTCAGCTGCCGGCATACAGTCACGCTTGGTCAGGCCTCCCAGAGTGTGGGGAAGGGGACTCGTCAGGCTGGCTCACACCTGTCAGCTGGCATCTCTGTGTGCAGAGGCTGAAATCACCCCCTTCTGCTGGCCTTCTCAATAGACTCGGCCCTGGGTCCTTCCATTTCTGGAGCGGGGACTGGTGACGTAATGTTTTCATTCACTGTTACACAAAACTGGGAGCTGCCACTCAACCAAGTTTCTCTCTCTCTTTTTAAAGTATTTATTTTATTTTTATATATTTATTTGGCCACACCAGGTCTTAGTGGCAGCATGTGGGATCTAGTTCCCTGACCAGGGATCAAACCTGGGCCCCCTGCATAAGGGAGCATGGACTCTTAGCCACTGGACCAGCAGGGAAGTCCCTTGATTGAGTTTCTCTTAATCACCGACTTTTTCCTTTGCTTTAAGGAAAGGTACCCAGGGGATGCTGAAGGAAGAATAATTATTGCTCATTTTATACATCACGTTACAGTTTACAAATCATTTTCCTGTTCTTGCCATAAGGTTGGCGTCATTATCCCTGACAAGTCCAAGTCCTGGCTTTAAAGATGGAGAAACTGGGCCTGAGAGATGTGGGCCACCTTGCCTAGGCTCAGCTAGAAAGAGGTGGAGGCAGGACTTGAACCCAGATCTTCTGACCACCAATCCTGTGTTTTCTCTGTTTTACTGGTATTTAGGGCTCTCTTTTAGAAGGCCTATTTCCTGACTATCAGAATGAAGGATATCTCTCTTCCCAAATATAAAAAAACACCTTTTAATGGTTGGTTCAGAGCATTCAGCTTGTACTCAGAATAGGTGACTTGGTAAGAGAGGGGAGTATAGAGGGGAAGTCATGAGGAAGAGAAGTGGGAGGAAAAAGCCGCTAACATTTCAAGAATTTGCTTAATCTTGCATAAGAGTAGGAGCCTCTGCCTGCTTTTCTCCCAATCAGTGCATCCATTTTGCACTTGCCTCAGGCTTCTGGAAGGTTCCAGCCATACCCTCTCAGCTTGCTGCCACTCCTGTGACCGACCACCTTCCCTCATCTTTTCCTGAAGTGGCCCCACTGTTCCTAAATCGTCACTCGCTGCCTTCCCCTCCACCAGCACATACTTCCATATATTTTTTTGGCCGTGCTGCGTGTCCGCTGCTGTGTGCTCAGGCTTTCTCTAGTTGCAGCAGGGGCTGCTCTCTAGTTGTGGTGCACGGGCTGCTCACTGCGGTGGCTTTTCTTGTTGCAGAGCACGGGCTCTAGTGCACGGGCTTCAGTAATTGCCACCAGGGCTCAGTAGTTGTGACAAACAGGCTTAGCTGCTCTGCGGCATGTGGAATCTTCCTGGACTAGGTATTCAGCTCATGTCCCCTGCCTTGGCAGGTGGATTCTTGTCCACTGTGCCACCAGGGAAGTCCATACACACATATCTAATAAATATATTAGGCTTTGCAGGCTGTGCATTATCTGTTGTGTCTGTTCATCTCAGCCCGTGTAGCATGAAAGCAGCCATAGATGATACACAAACAAATGGGCACAACTGTGTTCCAGTGGAACTATTTACAAAAACGAGCGGCTGAGTTGGAATTGGCCCACAGCTATTGTTTGCTTTCTCCTGCATTTTAAACAAGATCTGAGTCCAATCCACTTTCTTTTCCATTAGCCCTGGTTTCTTAAAACTGATGTTTCTTCAGGAACAAATGGTTCTAGTTTCACAATGCCATCCAACTTGCCTTGGCCTGCACGAATTCTTTGGAAAGTATATGCTGCTTATAGTATTGGTTGTCTGCTGCTGCTGCTGCTGCTAAGTCACTTCAATCATGTCAGACTCAGTGTGACCCCATGGATGGCAGCCCACTAGGCTCCTCTGTCCCTGGGATTCTCCAGGCAAGAACACTGGAGTGGGCTGCCATTACCTTCTCCAATGCGTGAAAGTGAAAATTGAAAGTGAAGTTGCTCAGTTGTGCCCGACTCCCAGTGACCTCATGGACTGCAACCCACAAGGCTTCTCCATCCATGGGATTTTCCAGGCAAGAGTACTGGAGTGGGGTGCCATTGCCTTCTCTGATTGGTTGCCCACTCCTCAGCTATTGTTTCAACTTTGCTTGATTTGTAAAAGTGGCCAGTCACCATGAATAAGGATTGGTCTAAGCCAGTCATGGCAACTCTTTTTGTTAGTGATTGGGTTCTGAGAATTCTGGGAAAGATTTTTCTTCTCTTGGATAAAAAGTGAGAGTCACCCAAACTAAGCCTTTCTGCTGCTTACTAGCCCCCATGTTCCTGCTTTGTTTGTTGCTTCTCAAATATGCTTTGAGTTGAGGTAACCACCTGTGATCATGAGGGGACCATCCTGAGAATGAAAGTGGTGGAGCCACAGTGCCACCCCAAGAGCACTAGTGCTGAGCTTGTTAAATCGAATAAATTAAGAAAAGTCCTTGTGGTCTCAATGCCAAAGAAGGGGAGCTGGCACACAGGAAGTGTAGTGTAGGCGATTTCCCTTCAGATGGCTCTTCTAAGGGCCTTCTGGAGTTCCTGGAATTCAGTACACCCTGTCCTTCCCAGTTTGGGCCTAGTTCTTTATTGCTTATCCTGGTTGCCATCCCCTCACCCCTCCCGTCTCAGCCATGTTCATACCAGGTCTGTGCACTGCTGCTGTTTACAGTCTTGGCGCGCAGAGAGCCCTCGGACTTAAGGCGGTGCTGTTTCCGCCCTTACTGCCTGTCTCTGTCCTCCTTGCATCCCTTGTCTTTTCTCAGCTCTCTGACTGGGCTCATGAGGTTCCGGGGGCAGAAGCAGCCTGCATCCCTTGTGTGCCCAGTGCCCACTGGGTACTTCAGTACTGTTTACTCACCACAGGGAGGGCCTTCAGATGGCAGTTGGCCCATTCCTGCACATCCTGGAGAGCAACCTGCTGAAAGTCGTGGACCCTGCCACTCCTCCCAGCAAGACCAGGTACTTGGCTGAGCAGCTTGGTTTGGCATGACTGAGGAGGGTGGTGGCGGTGGGGCTCTGGCTACAGGGAGGGAACCCAGGCTCTGGGAGGGTGAGAACCAGGCCGTCGGTAACTGAAAGTAGATGTTCGAGGCCATGTGTCCCAGAGACATTCACGACATTTCTACCTTTCTTCCTGACACATCTGTCCTACCATGTTTTGAAATTTTCATTTTAGTAGAAAAGAACCCTAAATTAATTTTTTCCATTTTTTAAAATGAATTGAACATGCATCCAATGGAATAAGTAGTTAGGACATCACAACTCTGGGAGGATGGACAGGGAGGCCTGGTGTGCTGCAGTCCATGGGTCGCAAAGAGTCGGACACGACTGAGCAACCGAACTGAACTGAACTGATTTGGTATTAAAATAGCCCCAAACAATGATAGTTGCTTAATAGATTGTTTAAACACCTTCACTGAGTATATTGAAATATAGGAATTCTACTGGTCATTTAAAAATGTTGGAAGTGGCTTGTGAACCTCCATAGCCACTTTTGGGGTGCCTGGAACTCCAGGTTAGGGACCATGGATTTGGAATGTGTGTCCAAGGCCCTTGGTAAACAAAGTGTGGTCTGCAGATAAACAGCTTCACCATCACCTGAGATTGTTTGATTCTCCACCGCAGCCTGACCCACTGAATCAGAGTCTGCCTTTTAACAAGACTCCCAGGTGGTTTCTAAGCCCCCTGATATTGGAGAAAACACTTTGCGACCCCATGGACTGTATCCCACCAGGTTCCTCTGTCCATGGAATTCTCCAGGCAAGAATACTGGAGTGAGTAGCCATTCCCTTCTCCAGAGGAAACTTCCCAACCCAGGGATCTAACCTGGGTCTCCTGCATTGCAGGCAGATTTTTCACTGTTTGAGTCACCAGGGAAGCCCATCTACGCCAAAGGAGTTTTTGGGGTTTTTCCCCTCACATTTATTTATTTGGTTGTGCTGGGTCTTCATTGCAGCACGCAGGCTCCAGTAGTTGTGGCACATAAGCTTAGTTGCTCCACAGCATGTGAGATCTTAGTTCCTGGACCAGGGATCGAACCCATGTCCCCTGCACTGCAAGGTAGATTCTTAACCACTGGACTACCAGGAAAGTCCCTCAAAGGAGATTTATACCAGGCTCAACTGATTTCTAGATGTCACCTGGTTTCCTCACTTAAAGGAGGCAGGCGATGTCCTGGCCTCCAGAGTCCTGCGGTGAAGAACTATGGAGAACTGTTCTCTGCTTGCAGGAAGCTGTACCTCTATGCAGCTCACGATGTGACTCTCATGCCTCTCTTAATGACCCTGGGAATTTTTGACCACAAATGGCCCCCATTTGCTGTGGACCTGACCATGGAACTCTACCAGCACCGGGAGTCTAAGGAGTGGTTTGTGCAGCTCTATTACCGAGGGAAGGTAAGACCCCTGGGGTATGGTTGGGAGGCGGCTGGGCCACCCGGCCCACCTGGTTTAGCACCAAGTCACCTGCTTGGGCCCAGGGAGTCTCCACTGGTACACGAGCTCTCTGGATCCTCTCATGGCTGTGGCCCAGGGATAAGGCAGAACTGGGTCCGTAGTGGCAGGCTGGGGCTGGAACCATGTCCCAGTTCTGCCACAGAACCCTTCTAACAACAGGACCACCCTTCTCTTCTCCTGAGCGTCTCTCCCAGGATGTAACTCCTGACTGTGAGGCCTGTTTTGAAAATTAATGATGAGGTCTTTGGGAGGTGATGTGTAGTATCAGCACCTCTGGTTCCTTGGCCACTTCTGCAGGTTGCTGTCCAGGGCAGAGGCTGGACACTCCCTAAGGTTAGACCTTCAGCCTTCCCAGGGGTATAACATCAATGTGTCTTCCAGTCAGTTCAACCAGCAGTTATTGAGTGACTTTCATGAGCAGGGCATAGTGCTTTTAATCTGGAAGCTGACTGATTAATGGGGGTTTCTTGGCTGTTACATGTGTACGTACACATCTGATTGGGTCAAAGCCTTTCAGAACTCTGGACACAGCTGAAAACAGCCAGACAGGGTCCCCAGTGCCCCTGCTGAGTTACGTCTCTTCCACAGGAGCAAGTGCCAAAAGGTTGCCCTGACGGGCTCTGTCCACTGGACAAGTTCTTGAACACCATATCAGTTTATACCTTAAGCCCAGAAAAATACCACATGCTCTGCTCTGAAGCACAGATGATGGGACTTGGAAATGGAGAGTGATTGATTTGTACAAGTAAGATGTCTGGATTTTTAAAATAAAACGCCTTTACACAATGCCTCCTGCTGTTTGGTTTGGGGAAGGCAGGAACAAGGGTTAATGGACTTTAACATAAGGTGAGGGTATTTCTTTCCTATAGGTCTATTAAGGTCTCTTCTTGAAAGGAAAAGGGTATAATGTTGAGACCAAAAGGATATACCCTATTTTGTGGCTTGATTTCCATGGCAGCTGCCTGTGACATGAGGCTTTCCTAGTGGCTCAGATGATAAAGAATCTGCCTGCAATGTGGAAGACCCGGGTTCCATCCCTGGGTTGGGAAGATCCCCTGGAGAAGGGCACGGCTACCCACTCCAGTATTCTTGCCTGGTGAATTCCATGGGCAGACGAGCCTAGTGGACTATAGTCCATGGAGTTGCAAAAGTCGAACATGACTGAGCAACTAACACTTTCCTTTCTTGCCTGTGACATAAGCTGTAGAATCACGTGTAGTTGTGGACCTCAATTCTTTTCCTATCTTCATTTCACACACATATATTGAACACCTACTAAGTAGTGGTCGTTATAAGGGTGAAAGGTTTCTTCCCTCAAGTTTTTTCAGTCCAGTAGGAGAGGCAGATAAAGTATATCAGTGATGACGATACAGTATGGTTCATCCTGTGATAAGGTACCTCGAGGGCTATTTGGATTCAGAGAAGACACCCTCAGCCCTGATTGGCAGGGGCTGGGGGGAGCAGTTAAAGGTTTTTTGGCGGGTTTTGCCCTGATCTGAATAGAGAAAAATGAGTGAGTAGTAGTTAACCAGTTAAGTAAGGAGAAAAGAGTGTCATGTAAAAGGTCAGCTAACCAGGTAAGCAAGGGGGAAAGGGTGTCGTATGAAAGGTCAGGGCGCACAGCTGGGCAGTGAGGTGGAGCCCTGGGCAGTAGGGAGGTCACTGGCTTCTGGTGGCTGTAGCTCCAGAAGCGTGGGTGAGGTCTCTGCGTGGTGGGTCAGGACCACTCTCAGCATATGTGCTCCACCTTGACCTGGGCCTCCAAAGTTACCTGATGTTCCCCTATTTCCTTTTCAATTTTCTCATTCTTCCCCAGAATCTATCTCAAACTTTCTCTGATCTCAAACCATCAATCCCTTTACTTCTCAGAGAAAACAGCAAGCACAAGAACCTCTCTGCTTCCCACTGTCTATATGGTGATGACTCCCAGATCTCCTTCTCTAGTTCGGGTTTTTTCTTCCAAGCTTCAGACTCTCATGTCCACTTGGAGGTCTCATAGACACAGAATTTCCCCTCTCTCCTCCTAGACCTGCCCTCCCTGCAAGCCTGCCTTATTTGAATGGAAGACACCTCCACCATCCACTCAGTTACTAAACCAGAAATCTATCCTTATCTCCTTCCTGTCACATTTTTCTATGTCTGATCTGTTAAGTTTTATCAATCCCACCTGTTTATGAATTAAATACATTCATATTTTCTTATCCTCAACCTTCAATATCCCTTCACCCTACAGATTGCTATATTTAATTCATTAAGAAAGTAAAAGCAATCAGAAGAGAACTTCCATCTCCATCACCCCTCCCCAACCTGCTAACCCAGCTGCATTGGTACCTACAAGGCCCTCCTTCCTGTTACTAAGAATGAACCATTCCTACTCCTATTGAAGGCCAACCCTCCAGCTTTGCTTTGAACCCTGTAATTATTTCTTTCCTGTATTGTTAATTTTCTTTTCCTACCAGTTATTCCCATTAGCTTACAAACATGCCATAAAATCTGCTGTCTTGAAAAATGTTTCCCACATCTTTGAAATACTGTGCTATTTTCTTCTCCCCTTTATAACAAAACTTTTCAAAAGAGTTGTTTATACCCTGATTCTTCCCTTCCCCTTCTCTTTTGAACCAACTGTGATTTGGCATTCACCCCTACCGTTCCATGGAAACAGCTTTGTTAAAATCATCAGTGACCTCTGAGTGCTAAATCAGTAGCCAGTTTTCAGTCTTCTTACTCAGCTTCTCATTAGCACTCTTGGAGTAGTTTCTTCATTTGGCTTCTATGACAAATGGTTTTCCTCACTTCTTAACTTCTCAGTTTTCTCTGAATCTACCTTTTAAAAATCTCTAAATGTTGGAGTATCTCAAGGCTTAGTCCTTGGACCTTTTTTCCTGCACTTACCACACCCCCCACACACACACCGTTGGTGATGTCAAGCTATTCTGTAACTTAAAATATTATTCACATAATGTCTCCCAAATTTATACCTTCATTCTGGACCTTTCCCCTGAATTCTGGTCTCATTTCCAACTGTTTACTCAACATGCCTGCATGGATATTTAAGATCTTTAATGTGCGTTAAGCTTGCTGTTGCCTGTGCTGAGCTCTGAATTCTCACTCCTCTTCTACTTCTCCACAACTTCCCCAACAAGGTAAATGGCACTACCATTAACCCAGTTGGCTGGGCCAAGAACTTTGGAGTTACCCTTAATATCTGTCTTTTTCTTCTGTCCTACATCTAATCCATCAGTAAATGCTATTGCGCCTTATCCAGAATTGACTGCTTCTTAAGACTACCATTGCTGCCGTTCCAGCAGCACCACTCACCAGGACTGTTGCCAGGTCTCCTGTTTCTGTGCTTTCTCTCTCTGCTAATTTATTCCCAACATAGGTGTGGCTTTTAAAATACGAGTCAGATCATGTCAGTCTTCTGCTCAGAATTCTTCCCAGGCTTCCCATCTCAACAAAAGAGCCAGTCATAATGGTGGTCAAGGCCTTTATGTAACTCCCTTTCCTCCCTGTCTCTTCTCACTGGACTCCAGCCATACTGTTCTTGTCTCCCAAGAAGTCCCAAGGCATATCCTCACCTTAGGCTCTTTGTGCTCACTCTTCCCCTCTCTGGAAAGTTCTAAGCATGGACATTTTTAGCTCCCTCTCCATTCAGGTCTCAGCTCACTGTCGTCTCTGGGAAACCCTTCCATATTGTCCTATATGAGACAATATGGAAGATCCACCCCTGTACTCTACCTACAACCCGATTACATTGTCTCCTTGTGTGATGGACTGAATTATGTCCACTTAAAATTCATATTTCGAAGTCCTAACCCCTAGTACCTCAAATGTGACTGTATTGGAGTAGAGCCTTTAAAGAGGTAATTAAGGTAAAAAGAGGTGATATGGATGGACCCTAATCCAGTGTGGCTGGATAAGGAAGAGAGCGTTAGGACTCTGACACACAAGGAAGGCCATGCGAAGACACAGGGAGAGGATGGACATCTATAAGGCAAGCAGAGAGACCTCAGAAGAAACCAGCCCTGCTGACACCATGATCGTGAACTTCCAGAATGGTCAGGAAGTGCATTTCTACTGTGTAAGTCACCTGGTCTGTAGTATTTTGCTCTGGTAGCCCAAGTAAACCAGTCCACCTTGTCCTCTTTCCCACTGTGGTTTTTCTCAGTGCTTGATATTACACATTTGTGTATTTATTTCTCTCTCTGACAAGAACGTGAGCTCCGTGAAGGCGGACTTCATCTTGTTCACCCATGTGTGCCCAGCTCTGAGAATATTGCCTGGCGCCCGCTAGTAGTCACAATGGTAGAGTGAGTGAGCACATCCCCTCTGCCTCCGCTCTCCTGGGCTCACACTCATCCGCCCAGGTCACCCAGCACCTTTCTAGTGGGTCATCTCCTTTGAGATGTGGCCCCTGCTTGCCCCTCCAGCCTCATCCTTCATGCCCCCTCACGCATCCCCAGACTGAACTGTTTCAAGAAAAGTAAGTCTTGCCCTCTGGCCCTTGTGACACTCTTCCCTTCCCTGACCCCCGACACACCCTCTCTCGCCCAACTATCCATCTTATTTTCTTTTTTTTTTTTAAGGAGAGGGAGAGACTTTTTTTTAAAAAAGAAGTTGGCTCACACAGTCGTGGAGACCAGCAAGTCTTTAGGAAGGGGACTCAGGTAAGAGCTGATATTGCCATCTTGATGGCTGGAAACTCAGGCAGGATTTCTGTGTTGCTGTCTTGAGAATTCCTTCTTCCTTTTCTCGTACTTTTTTTTTTTGGCCACACCTCACCGAATGTAGTAGTTCCAGGACCAGGGATTGAACCCACGGTCCCTGCATTGGAAGTGTGGAGTCTTAACCACTGAACCACCTGTGAAGTCCCTATCCCTCGCATCTGGATACCTCCCGTGTTTCTGTCTGTCTGTCAGTAGAGGACAACTGTCTTGTGCTTTGCTATGTTCTTAGAGCCAAGTTCAGGACGTGGCACAAGGTGGACTTCAGCCAAGATTCACTGAGTGGGTTCCGATGGCTCCCTATCCTTGTTTCTGCCTTGCAGGAACGGGGCTTCTGTGCACTCTTCCCCACTCACCACCAGGGGGAAGCATGGAGTAAGGGAAACAAGGCTTCTGCTGGGTTCACATTCTGATGCTAACAGTTGTTTCTTTGTGACCCTTGGACAGGTGTCTGAGCCTACTTTTCCTCTCATGTAAAATGGAGATAATTATTAACTATTATCAACTTATTAACTAATTAGGGTTGTTGTGAGAACTAAGTAAACGTAAGAGCCTTCAAATGCTCCTTTTTGCCCCACTGGGCTCAGCACTAACAGTTTCCTCAACTAGCCAGGCGCTTTGCACTGCTCTTTCCAGCTGCCTTCTCTGCAGGCCGTGCTTCCCTCCGCCTGCCCTTACCAAGGAGAGCACGCCTATGTGTGCAGGAGAGCCCTGGCCGCTCTCTGGCAAGTTGTGTGACTGTGGGCAAGACTTTTAACTTTTCCGAGCTTATTCCCAACTGCAAAACAGTGATGTTACTATTTCCCTAACCTGACAGTTTGTTCTGAGGATGGATGTGAAAAGCACAGCATAGCCTAACCTGCCCTTAGCCTCGACTGGCTTTTCTTAATGCTTTTATGAGTGTTGTTAAGGTTGAAATAATTTCCAGAGGGGATCTCACCCCTCTTCCCCCATATAACCGAGCCTGTTCAGATAGGCTGACTTCTTGGGAACTTCACCTGACAGACCCTCCCGAGGGCCTCATGGCTTATCTTAGAGGAGCTCTGGCTCTGGTAGGCACTGGGATGAAATAACTGGCAAAGACAAGGCCAGGCACTGCTGTGCTGACTCTCCTTTAATAGTTTCATGTAGATAGTTTAAAGCTGAAGCTCCAACACTTTGGCCACCTGACGTGAAGAATCAACACATTAGAAAAGATACTGATGCTTGGAAAGATTGAAGGCAGGAGGAGAAGGGGGCAACAGAGGATGAGATGGTTGGATGGCATCACTGACTCAATGGCCACGAGTTTAAGCAAACTCTGGGAGAGAAGCCTGGCATGCTGCAATCCATGGGGTTGCAAAGAGTCAGACACGACTTAGTGACTGAATGACAGTTTGAAAGGGCAGCAAGGACATCAAAACTGAAAGATCCACCTGGAGAGAGGGAGGAGGAAAGAGTTTTTATTCCACCCGCACCCCCAGACCTCAGGGCACTGGGTCCTGGTGTGCTGACCTGTTTATTATAAGAAACTTGCATCTTTGCAAGTGATACCTGGCACCCTTTCTCCTCAGCTGGACTCATCCAGGGCACTGCTCATATACCTGTGAAGAAGGCTGGGGAGTTTAAGAGCAGCCTCTTTAATATATGCCAGGGAAGTATCATTCTTCAGCTTTGGGGCCAAGAGCTGTGGTTTGCTGTGCACCCTGGCTCTGCACAGGCAGGTGTGGGTCCCTTTGGCTGCCTGGGGAATTCTCTGGGGAGAGGGCTGTGTGCTGTGCTCAGACCCTGCCCTCTAGTGGCCAAGGGAACCGGCCATGCAGTCCTGACCGTTCCAGTCCTCCCCATCAACCTCTAGGACCCTGGTCCCTGTCCAAGGGTGAGTGCGGAGAGGAGAGAAACACTTTCCCCAATTCCAAGCCTGTCTTCCCTGAGCTCAAGTCTCGCCTCTGCAGGTAGTTGCCATGTGACTTAGGACATCCTACTAACTTCCCGTTAACAAGCCTGCAGATCCTCATTTGTACACTGGAACCCTAATACGGTGCCTTGTTCACAGAACTACCCCAGGGTTCACACAGGTCAGGTGTGTAAAGCATGCTGTAATGTCAGAGTGTTGTACAAATGTGAGGCAATTGACAAAAAGAAAAAAAAAGGTTAAAAACAAACAAAATACACGTGAGGCATTGCTCAAAGTATTGCCAGAAAAGCCCCTCTGTGGCTCCGTCTGAGTGCTCCTCTGGCAGTTGAGGTAGTGGGTGCCATGTCCTGCGTGGCGTGCCATTGGTAGTATGATCCTGGTGACTATTTTTTTTTAATAACATTAAAAAAAATTTTTTTTAAAGCAGACCTTTTTCTTTTAAAAAAACTGATTTTTTAAAATTTATGCATTACTTTTGGCTGCACTGGGTCGTCATTGCTGTGTGCAGGCTTTCTCTAGGTGCAGTGAGTGGGGCTCCTTTCCAGTGGTGCATGCGCTTCTCACTTCAGTGGCTTCTCTTGCAGAGCTCGGGCTCTAGGGCCTCCAGGTTGAGCAGCTGCGGCGCGTGGGGTCGGTAGTTGTGGCACGCAGGCTTAGTTGTCTCACAGCATGTAGGATCTCAGTTCCTAGACAGGATTGAACCTGTGTCCCCTGCATTGGCAGGCAGATTCTTAACCCCTGGACCACCAGGGAAGTCTTTGCTTTGTTTTTTTGGCTGCGTGGCATGGCATCTTAGTTTCCTGACCAGGGATTGAACCCATGCCCCCTGCAGTGGAAGTACAGTATCTTAACCACTGGACCACCAGGGAAGTCACCGTTGGTGACTGTTCTAGAGGTGCTTAAGCACTCTTGTGGGGTGGTGAGAGCACCCACCTTGGAGTAAAGGGCCAGGGGCTTGAATTCCAGCTTTACCACTTTCTTGTACTCTGTGACCTTAAGTAACTCAACATGATCAAGTCTTTCTTCATCTGTGTATTGAGGATGAGGATGCTATCTGTGGGTTAGAGGGAGCAAGTGGTAGAGGATGTAAAGCAAAATAACTATGTAAAGGTCTGGAATGTGGTAACTGCTTAAGTATAAACCTTTGAATCCTCATCTTCATGTATTTGGGGCTTAAAGAAATTAGAATTCAACAGCTCACTGTATGCCCCTAAAATCTGAGTTGCTCCTTGTGGTGCAGGGATGTTTAGAGAGTGCAAGCATGGGCTTTGAAATCAAAGGTAGGGCCTGGGTAAACCAGTGAAGGAAGTGTGCCATGGGGTAGGGCTGTTTATGTTGGTTGGAAAGTGGGGCATTTTTCCCTGAGGCAGGCTTTCTGCAGAGGAAAATCTGGATTGGAGAGAGAGATTAAAAATCTCAAAGGTAAAAGGAAAGATGTAAGGAAATGGCCTGCACTGAATCACTGCAAAGGACAGTATTCATCAGAGAATTAATTTGGAAGGAAATAGAGTGTGAAATAGCAGCAAGGCTTTCAACTCTGGGCACCATGGCCTTAGAAACCCAGTCGGTGTTTCAGAGGCTTGCCAAGGCCCAGCCTGGGAGCTCCCTCCAGAAGAGCAGCCGGGGGATGCCCAGAGACCACAAATGGCTGAGCTCGGAGGAACTGATTGAGTGTGTAATTAAGGGGAGGGTTGTATAACACTTGGGTAAGTAGAACTTGATGGGGTCAAACCAGCAGGGCTTCTGGGAGATGAGAGAGCAGTCCCTGGAGCCGTTAGTAATGGAAGCCAGATGCATAACGTTAGACACAGCTTACCTGAGCTTTGTGGGGAGAAGAATGGAAGAGATCAGGAAGGGGAAGGGTTGAAAGAGTGACTGCTCTGTAGATGTAAGTGTCCACAGATGCTTAATACTTTAGTGCGAGGAGTGAGATAACATTCTGGAACAATGGGAAAAATCCCCAGAAACTGAAGATCAGAGAGGCTATGATGTGGCCAGGACACTGGAGATGTAATGGATGCTGAATCCTGACTATGGGTCCAGAGTGTGTCTTGACGTACACCAGTGAGCTAGGTAGGAGCTGCCAGGATGTAAAGGGGGCATTTTGGATCACGCATGGGGATTAGGACAGGAAATCATTCATGGCTTATTCGTGGACAAAATGGTCACATGTAGACCAGGTGGCGCTAGCCGTAAAGAACCTGCCTGCCAATGCAGGAGACATAAGAGATGCAGGTTCGATCCTTGGGTCGGGAAGGTCCCCTGGAGGAGGGCATGGCAACCCACTCCAGTATTCTTGCCTGGAGAATCCCATGGACAGAGGAGCCTGGTGGGCTACAGTCCATGGTGTCACAAAGAGTCGGACATGACTGAAGTGACTTAGCACACATGTAGGCTGGATACTAAAGCAATTGTGCATATTCATAACTGCTTGATTTCCTAGAGCTACATCCCTAAGAGGCCCTAGTACATAAGACCACTCGTAATAGGCCCTCTGCTCCCCTCTCCAGCCTCATCCCCTACCTCTTTTTTTTTAACTTATTAATTTTTTTGGCTGTGCTGTGTCTTCATTGCTGCTTGCCCTTTCCTCTGGTGTGGTGAGTAGGGGCTACTCTCAAGTTGAGTGCATGGGCTTCTCATTGAGGTGGCTTCTCTTGTTGCGGAGCACTGGCTCTCGGGCATGCAGGCTTCAGTAGCTGCAGCACATGGGCTCTAGGGCACAGGCTCAATAGTTGTGGCACACTCGCTTGGTTGTTCCATGGCATGTGGGATCTTCCCGGACCAGAGATCAAACCCGTGTCTCCTGCATTGTCAGCTGGATTCTTTACCACTGAGCCACCAGGAAAGCCCTCATCCCTCTGGAGGGCTTGCTGTTCTTGATGTGTTGGCTCCTTCTTGTCATTCAGACCTCAGCTTAAATGTCACTCCTTTTCATATGAGGAAATTTCCTTGCGTGTTAATATATATGTTTAATTTAGTGTTTGCTTTTGCAGAAACACAATAGAAACTCAGTGGTTAGACAGACAGGCTCTGGAGCCAGACTGCCTGCACTGATGCTCCATCCTTTAGGATCTGTGTGGTCCTGAGCAAGGGTCTTAACTCTTCTTTGCCTCAGTATACCTAATCAATAAGATGGGAATAATGATAGTACTGTATTTACTTCATAAGGTTTTGTGAAGAATAAACATGCAAAGTGTTTAGAGCAATGCTAGGGATATTGGAAATGCTCAATAAATGTCAGCTAGTAGTAGTAGCATTCGTGTTATCCTCTGTCTCTCACTCTATAATCAGTAGGACCTCTGTCTGCTTTGTTTGCTTCTCTGTCTCTCCAGCTCAGAGATCATGCCTTTGCACATACTGTGTTGACACATATTAAATGAATAAATTTGCTGAATTAATAAAACAACGAATGCAGCAGTCAGTCATTCTTCAAGGAGGTGTTGCGTGTTGTATGGTAGGGCTCTGTCCTTTCAGACATGTTTTTCAATGGTTTGCAAAAAAACAACACAACAGAATAAATATATAGAATATAGACTAATTACACTTGCTAAAAGCATAAAACTGGAAGAAATAGGTAGTTGAATGACTGAATGAGTGAATAAATAAGTGTGTTAGATGTCCATATTGATATCTTTTTTTTTTTTGGATTCTGGGCCAAATATTGCAAGATGAAATTTACTGGGGATAAATGCTAAGTTCTTGATTTCACAATCAATTGCCCACAACAGGATAGATGTTATAGTGAGCAATTTATTCAATGTGAGTCAATGATATGATGCATTCCTCAAAATTCTAAATGTGCTGTGTCTGTGCTGGTCCCTGAGATGAAGGAGGTGATGGTCCTGTCCTGCCCAGCTCAGAGCACTCCCAGAGAGCTGTGCTCAGAGAGCAGGGAGACAAGCAGGTCAACTGGAGAGGGACCATCTCGGGGAGAATGGAAGGGCTCAGGGCGCATCAAAGCTTTTATTTATGTGTGTCTTAAGGACCACACTCAGGCCAGTATGTAAGCTACAGGGACATACGGAGCAATATAAGGATAATCCATGAAATAGTCAGAGCTTCCGTGCATGAACTGGGCTATGTGTGAGGGTTCCTGTTGCTGCAGGATTTTGAGCTTACACGGGCATTTAGCCAGAGCATGGGAGAGGGTCTCACACCAGCCAAGTGGTGGAATAAATGACCTGTAAACTCTACCCACTCTGAGAACCTGCAGTCCTATAATTCCACAGCATCCTTCATTCCCTATGAACAGTCTTGAGTTAGAGGCAAGCCTCCTTTTGTCTTTCATGTGGTCAGGGCCGGGGTTTGGTCCTCTAATTTGATGATTCTAAACTTTTTAAAGAAGAGAGGAGTGCTTGGGAATCCGGTGACCTCAGTATAACCCTGTTAAGAATGTTGCTACCATCACCTTGGGCCACTTGGGCTTGGAGACTCTAAGGATGAGTAGCTCTTCAAAGTACCTTCTTGCTACTGCTCCCACCATCCCATCTTGAAATTTCTGCTCTGGTGCTTCTTTCTTTAAGGCTTTTCTGTGCTGTCTTTCAGAGCCTAGAAAAGCAACAACAGGGCTTCCTGGGTCTGTCTTCTGAAAGAAGATAAGGAATTTCAAGCTAGAACCTACCCATTGCCCAGCCAGCACACCTCTTGTGAGCTTTTGAATTTACTCACTGGAGTAGCCATTTCAGACCTTCTATTTTGCATTGTGAGTCCTGGGATGAATCTCATAAATGCTCTGATAACTTAGGTTGTACTGGGCATATGTACCTATGTTAACTGATACGAGCCTCATATGAAGACTATGACATCCCATTATAAAGCTGCTGGCTCAGAGGGATCAAAGTCAATGATCCAGGGAGAGGCAGAGGCTGGACTCATTCCCGCCGTTGACCTTGAGGTCAGCTTGGTTTTCTCCCCTTTTCCCCTACACCTGTCCTCTGGGGTATGGCTTTCCTTTTTCTTTGTCTCCTTCACCACTTGTGGTACCTTCCTCTTTTCACTTTCCAGTATCTTCCTTTCTCCAAAGCTGACCTCCACCTGTGCTTTGGTTTCTTTTCTGCTTCTGTGATCTTCCTGTCAAGGGTGGCAGGAGTTCTCTTGTATCCTCCATCCCTCTCATTCAATTGATTCCTTCCTTTCTGTCTTAAAATAGTAATATTTCCATTATCTTAAACTTTATTTCTCCTTTCCTTCTAGCTATCATCTTATTTCTCTTGTCAAGCTGAGTGTATATAACTCACCATCTCCTTGTCTGTTTCACATTCAGACCCTTTCCCCTGATACTTACCTTGCAGTCTGGCTTTTCTTTTTTTTTTCTTTACCAAAACTGTACGCTAGAAGACCAAAGCATCATTTAATTAATTTTGAGACCCATTCTTAGTACCCTCACATTCTTCAATTCCTTAGGACCGTTTGGCCCTGTGGACCACTTCCTACTGCTTAAAAGCCACTTTCTCACGCCTTCAGGATTTATGTAACTCTATACTTTTGTAGCTACTCCAATGACTTGTTCTTTTTTATCTGGACAACCATTTTCTCATCAGTTATGTAAGAGAGGTGAGTTAGATCTAAAGGTCTAGGAAGATCATTTCTTCTTAATCAATGGATTTTAATTTCTTTTGCTGGAACTTCTCCCCGCTTCTGATTGTGCCAGTCCTTCGTGACTTATTTCTTGGCCTTCCATGTGACTCTCTTCTCTCATTTCCATTGAGAGATAATCCATACTCATCTCAGTTCCTCATAGAGGAATTCACATCTTTATAACCAGTCCAAATGTCAGCCTTTATTTCCAACTGTCCACATGTAGCTGCCACATCATCACTTTACACTCAGCACTTCCTCAACCCCCGGCAAGCACTTCTCCCCAACTCCCACAATTGTTAATCCATGAAAGCTGAGGCTTGGGTGAGGTGGGGTGTGGAGGGGAAGCTAAGGCTTTTAAACTATATTCTGAGAATATAATGAAAAAATCAAATATAGGCACCAATATCTGGGGGCAAAGATTTAATAGAGGAGGGAGACAGGACAAAATCATTTAACTCCAAATTCTGCTCTCCTTCCTAATAAGTCTTTCCTAGCACTTATTTTTGCCTTTTTATACAGTTCATGAGATTCTCATGTCTAGTATCCTGGAGTGGTTTGCCATTCCCTCCTCCAGTGGATCACATTTTGTCAGAAGCCTGCTGTGCTTCTGCAGCCCATGGGGTTGAGAAGATTTGGACACAACTTGGCAACTGAACAACAACAAGAAATTACTTATTTTTACTTTTAGTTCGTTTAGTGGTGTCTGATTCTTTGTGACTCCATGGACTGTAGGCTCCTCCTCCAGTCTCCTCTGCTCATGGAATTCTCCAGGCAAGAATACTGGACTGAGTTGCCATTCCCTTCTCCAGGGGATCTTCCTGACCCAAGGATTACACCCTAGTCTCCTGCATTGAAGGTAGATTCTTTACCATCTGAGCCATCAGGGAAGGCTTCAAGTCTCTCCTATAAGGAGAACCAATCTTCAAGCCAAAAATTACCAAACAAACATTGTTAGGAGGAATCAAAACCTGAAAGAGGTGAGGATATAACATCCAGTTGATTTTAATGACTTCAGATATTGATATCCATTGAGTGATATCCCAAGGTAGATAAAGAAGTTATAGATGTTACTTCAGAGAATTATCTATGATAAATTAAAATGCTCTCAGATTTTGTTTTTTGTTTTTTGGTTGCGTTGGGTCTTCACTGCAGTGCACAAGGCTCTTTGTTGCTGTGCACGGGCGTTCTCTAGTTGCAGAAAGCGGGGGCTACTCTCATTGCACTGTGTGGGCTTCTCTTTGTGGCGGCTTCTCTTGTTGCAGGGCATTGGCTCTAGGGCACACGGGCTTCAGTAGTTGTGGTGCGTGGGCTCAGTTGCCCCACGGCATATGGGATCCTAGTTCCCAGATCAGAGATGAAACCCATTTCCCCTGCATTGTCAGACCAACTCCTAACCACTGGTCACCAGGGAAGTCCCAAGATACTCTCAGATTTTTCGTCTCAGAGAGCCAAAATACAAAGGCAAATGTGGTCCTTGTATTAAAATGCATGAAATGTTAGACTCTACAATCCGAAAAACAAGAGCTCCTTGGCCCCAGTAGAGCCTAGAATGGATTCTTAAGTAGAAGTCTGTGAGCACTTAGGGAAGAAAGCAGTAATTACCATTAGGAATCAGTAGTTACCTGAACTATTTCTTTTATTTAGGGTAATAAAGCAATAAGTCAAAGATTCCCAAGAAATTGATAAAATCTTTGGGATTATTTTATGTTTCTCAGTCTTACATGTTGGCAGCTTCCTTTTCTTCTTTCATATTATACCTGTGTTTGTAATCACCTGTTCAGTGTCTGACTTCTTCAGTCAATAGACTATGAACTTGGTGAGAGCGGGGTGGGGCCATTTCTGACCACTTCACTGCTGTATCCATAGTTCTTAGCTTTGTAGGTACTCATTAAAAGAATAGATAAGACAACTAATTGCTTAATAGGAAGATGGAAAATGTGAGTTGGATGATGGTAGACTTGGGATTATGAAGGTATGCTTAAAATACTAATGAATTACTGAATTGATGTCAGTCTAAAGATTAACTCTGACTGTAAAACTCTTAAAAGAAAACATAGGGAGAAAGCTTCATGACTTGGGATTTGGCAATGATTTCTTGGATATGACACCAAAAATATAGGCAAGAAAAGAAAAAAATAGGTGAGTTGGACATGATCAAAATTTTGTGCTTCAAAGAACACTATCTACAGCAAAAACGTAGCCTGTGGAGTGGGAGATACAATCATGTACTGGATAAGGAATTGATACCTAGAATATATAAAGAACTCCTTCAACTCAACAGACACTAACAATCCAATTCAAAAATGGAAAAAGGACCTGTATAGACATTTCTCTAAAGAAAATATACAAATGGCCATAAACACATGAAACAATGCTCAACATCACTAGTTATCAGGGAAATGCAAACCCAAACCACTTCATACCCATTAGGATGGCTATTATTGTAAAAAAAACAAACAGAAAATAACATCTAGTGTTGGCAAAGATGCAGAGAAATTGGAACTCTTGTACATTCTGGGTGGGAACGTAAAATAGTACACAGCCACTGTGGAAAACTATGGCAATTCCTCAAAAAAAGCAAGCTTAGAATTAGCATATGATCCAGCAGTTACACTTCTGTAAGTCAATGAAGTTGACTTACATTAAAGACTAAAGAAAAAAAGCTAAAGGGCAAGGAAGTTAAAGCAGGGATTCAAACAAATATTTGTATACCTATGTTTATAGCAGCTGTATTCACAACAGCCAAAAGGTGGAAGTAAGCAAGTGTCCACTGCCTATCAGATAGAGTGAAGTCAGAAAGGGAAAAACAAGTATCATATATTAATGCATATTTATGGACTCTAGAAAGATGGTACTGATGAACCTATCACAGCTTCTGTATCCATTCATCTGTCAAACCGAATTTTTCTTATTTATCACTTGTTCACCAGCACCTAGCATAGTACTTGCATTCTGATCAGTAAATATTCGTTGAAAGAAAGGCAGGAAGGATCATACAAAATCTTTCCTGGGCACCCAGACTCACACTGATCCTTCCTTTGGTTCTTGACTTCGTGGAGTAAGTGAGATAGAATAAATAATTGCCACAAAGGACACAAGTAGGATGTTGTACTACAAAATGATGGTGTGTGTGTGTTGGGGATGGGGGAGTGGTATTTTGTTGGGGTAACCAGAAAAGGCCTTTCTGAGGAGCTGAGACCGTAGGATGTGAAGGAGTCAGCCGTTGGGAAAGGGGAAGGCCAGAGTCAAGAGCATGCCAGTACAGAAAACCAGTGTGTAATTCCTGAGGCAGGAAGAGTGTGGCACATCGGAGGTACTGGAATTAGAGTGGTTTGACTGGAGCATAGTGAGTGCGAGGAGATGGGCATGAGGTGAAACCAGAGAATGCCTGGGGCCTGGTAGGCACTGTTAAAGATCTTGGATTTTATATGAATTATATTGGAAAGCCATTGGAGGGTTTTAAGGAAGGAACTGATGTATATGATTTAGACACTTTTTAAGATGACTCAGGCTACTCTGTGGAGAACAGATTGAAGGAGAGCAAGAGTGGAAGTAGCAGTTAAGAACTGAATGTAATGGACCATGTGAAAGATGGTGACTTCATCTGGAGGGATGGAGAGAAGTAGATAGATTTAAGATATTTCTTGGCAATGGACATAAAAGGATTTGCTTATGGTTTTATGTGAGGCGTAAAGGATGAAAGATGACTCCTGTGTGTCTGACATGATAACTGGATGGATGGACATATATCATTTACTGTGGTGGGGAATAGGGTATGGAGATTAGATTTGGGGGAAATGCAGAAGTTTAGGACTTAAGTTTGAGGTGCCAGCAAGACACAAGGTAGTGTTGAAGGTGCCAGGTGACTGTCTAGAACTCCTATGGATAGGCTGAGGGGGAGATGGAAATTCTAGACTTAAAATTACACAGATGGTATTTAGTGACTTGTGACTGGATGGATTAGAAGAGTGAGCAGAAGGCCCAGGGCCGAGCCCCGTGCATGTTTGTATACTGATGGCAATAATCTAAAGGAAGGGGAGAGGTTAATAATGCAGGAAGGGGGTCAGAGGCATGATCATAAGACCAATAACTGCATTCTGTATGGCCCTTGTTTTGTTGTTTAGGGGCTTCCCTGGTGGCTCCAGTCTGTCTTTATTAGCTAACTTAGTAATTATTTCAATATGGACTATGAACATGAAATATGGTGATGCTGAGAATAGAATGTGGTCCTGTTTTGCCATTATTGCTAGTGTGTATCTCTTCAATTAGATGCCGGTTCCTCGTAGGCAGCTGTTGTACTTTCCTTTTACTCCACTGTGCCCAGCACAGTGCAGGATAGAAGAGAAATGGTCAGTGCTTCTTATAAGGCCCTTGCTGAAACCATGGATCTTGGTACATAATGCTAAGACTGCTTCATACTTCATATGGCTGCAATCCTGTTTTTCCTTATTGTTATTATTACATTTAAACCACAATGGTTATATTTTAAAGCTCTTGCAGACACTAAGCATAAGAGAAATAAAGAGATCCTAGGGATTGTGTAGCTTCCTTGACAAGGGAAAAACCAACTCATCTTTACAATAGTGTACTGACATTTCAAAACTGGCATTTAATTATTTACATACTCTAGTATATTAAAAGTACATATACATTTGTATAAGTAAATCTGTGTGTGTATATATAAAAATTTTTAATAGCTCAACTACTGACAGCTAGAATAGAGAACTTCACCAAAGCTTGGGAGACCTCCTGCTGTTTGGAGAACAAAATAAATCACAGTAATCTGTGATTCCCTGTAACCAAATACATTTTGAGTGAACGCAGTGGTGATGACTCAGTGTCTAGCAAGGTGCTGGGCCTGGCCGGACAGTGTTTGGTGCTGGGAACTGGGCAGCCAGAGGCCAGCGCCCCAGAGCTCACAAAGCACATCCAACAGCACGTGCTTAGATCAGACTGACTCATGGGGGTGGTGGGAGCTCCAGGAGAAGAAATGCATGTAGAGCTGTGGGGTTTCTATGTGGGAAATGGGGACGATAAAAGCTCCTGAAAGACTGGCAAAGAGGAGAAACAGGCTCCCAGGAGTCTTCAACAGAACTTAAGCTGTGGGGAAAAAAAAAAATCTTGAAAAGTTAAATCCACCCTGGACAGTAATTTTGTTTAGTTGCTAAATTGTGTCCAATTTTTTGCAACCCCATAGACTGTAGCCCACCAGGCTCATCTGTTCATGGGATTTTCCAAGCAAGAATACTAGAGTGGGTTGCCGTTTCCTCCTCCAGGGGATATTTCCTACCCAGGGATCGAACTGGGATCGAACCCGCATCTTCTGCTTTTGCAAGTGGATTCTTTATTGCTGAGCCACCAGGGAAGCCCCAACACTAATTAATGACACACTAAATACCATTAAGATTTCTAAGTCCCTTTCACCTTTGAGCCTAGCTCCGCCACAGGACAAAAGAAGAGGGAGGCTAGCACGAGCTGTGGGCAGGCTGTACAGTATGAAGAACCAGACTTCCAGAATCACGCATCATGTCCTGTCTTGTCTCCCTTCCTCCCGCCACAGGGCAGACCTGAACTTTCTTAGGGCTGGA
Source organism: Bison bison bison (assembly GCF_000754665.1). NCBI lineage: Eukaryota > Metazoa > Chordata > Mammalia > Artiodactyla > Bovidae > Bison > Bison bison. Next base: position 784,168 of record NW_011493897.1, on the reverse strand, counting down.
TTGTGTTTTTAAACCTGTTCTTTGGAACCCCAGGGTCCCTCATAATTGCTTCAGGCTCTGAGATGGGGTTTGCAAGGGAAGCCTGAGTTCTTGTATGTTTGATGAAATAACTGGACTTTTTTCATGCTTTAAATATGTGTGAGACACTCATTTCTGAACCGTCTCTTTATCTTCTTTCTGTGATCATCTACTTACCATCTTCCCCAGGCAGTGTTGGTTGCCAAGCACAACTAAGCACTGGGCCAGAAAGTTCCCAGTCAAGTGTGGTTACCTACAGGCAGAAAACAGATCCCGTCTGTTACAGCAACCCAGATAAGCAGCCGTGTCAGAGGCTTTGTTGTTTATACAACCCTTAGAGTGTATCTTCTTTTTAACTTAGTTTATTATTTAACTCCCTCCAATATAAAATATTGGGCCACAAACTGGTTTCTGTGCGCTATAAACTCTTTGCTTTAAATGTGTCATTAAAATTTTACCACCAAATTAAGCTCCCTTGACTTTTCTTAAATAGGTGTTTGTGACTTTGAAAAATATGAGTTGTCTGGGTTAGAGAAAAGAAAGTAGCAGTAGGCTCAAGTTATTAAGCAGCAGAGGAAATATGACCCAATTTGATGTTTTTTTAAAGCAAGAGAGATGAGTCTGTGAGTTTAAAGATTTTGTAGAATAAACAAGTTTTTGCAAAATCTTCCTGTGGTTCTCTCACTCCATCCCCACCCTGTCCTCCACACCCAGCCAGTAATCTTTCCGCAGAACCTATCTGATCACCAGATTCCCTTGCTTAAAGCTGTGAAGTTCAAACTCCCTGGGCCACCCTGGGTTCTCCCATGACCTGCTCTCTCTGAGCTCATTTCTTCTCTCCACCTCCCTCCCTTAAAAAGCCACCCCATTGCAACAAGTAGGCCTTTGCTGCCCCCATGTCCTGTTTAAAAGCTCACCAGCACCCTCCACTGCGAAGTGCTTCTTCCTTCAAGAGATAAGTTCAAAACCACCTTTCATGGTTTCCTGAAAGGAAAACCTGGACCTTCCTCTCTGGCCAGTAGCACTCAGCTGGCACTTTCCCCATGACAGCGATCAGAGTATGGAATGTCGATTTACAACACGTGTTTCCTGGCCCCTGTCTTAGCGCAGTTCTTTTTTTTTTTTTTTTTAGTGCAGCTCTTGACCCACAATAGACACTGTCTAAATGGTTGCTAATAAATGAACCCTTGGGTTAAATACAGCTTTCCTCTCCTCTGAGCACTTTGAAGGTACTCAGAAAAGGAAAAGGACATGACTAAAGGGTAGATGGTTTAAATGGAACACAGCACCACCCACCCTGTCTGGGGTCACTCCTGGCCACTGGGATGGAGAAAGCACGAAGAGAGACCTGGATCCCAGCACTGCTCTGGAGCTGCTGAGAATTCTCTTATTCTTAACAGGGCCAGCTGCTTCATTTGTGGGGCCCAGTATAAAAATGGAAATATGGGGCCCCTGCTCAAAGATTATTAAGAAAGTCAATACGTGACAGCAGAGCATTAAACCATTCTGGGGCCTGTGCAGCTGCCCCAGTAACAGAAGCTGTGTCATGATCACAACATCTAGAAGTACAGGAGAGTAGGGAGGATGGCAGAAATTTTGGATCAATTTTTTAAACAATAGCTTTAAAATATATAAAATTGTTTTAAAAACTTATTTTTCTTGCCCCTTCATAAGGTGTCTCCAGTTTTGTTTGCTTATTTTCATTTACAGGTGCAGATTCTTTTAAAAAGTAAATCACTTTGTTTCACATTATTTTAAGGAAAATACCACATATGCTTCATTAGTTCTTAAGAAATGCTATGATCCACAACCTTACCACTTAGCCTTGAATGAAGCAACACATTATTGCACTTCCTTCATTTAATCCCAAAATTTCAGGAGGGGCAGGGGGTGGGAGAGACTGGCTTGGCTTTCATGGGATTATGTTAACATGAAATATTTTTATCATCCTTTTGTGAATTTTTAAAAAAACTTTGCATCATTTATTCTTCATGCAAAAGCATCCAATCTGCCAAACGTGACTTTATTTCATAGCAAGATTAGCAAATTGGAAATTGTGACATTTAAACCCTAAATTAAGTTTATCATATCAGATGGATGATGAAACATATATGGCTAATATAAATGAATGAAGATTTATGGTCTTTTCAAAAGCCAGCTACTTTGAAATGGTTAAGTTGATTTGCACTGCTGCAAGTTCTCCAGCAGGGGAAGGACATGCAGAGTGCCACATGTCCAGCCTCTCCCACTGGGGGTCTACAAAGCGCCTACCTGTCTTTGTCTCCCTCCTTGGGACAGAAGCAAAGGGACCACACAGCATCAGTGACCACAGCACTGAGATGCAACAGGGAGTGGGGCTGCCCATGAAGCCAGACCAGTGGACCAACACCAGGTCCCAGCCTTCCTTTCAGGGCTCTCCTCTTACGTGCCCCCATGCTTAGCTGTTTCCCTGTCCTTTTTTATTAGTTCAAAACCTAGAGAACCTAGGGATAGGGCTAAATCCCTGAAACAAAATACTTGTACTCTAATTTCTCCACAATGTAAAATTTTCACTGCTTAGGTTCATCTGTAATCTGATTGTGTCAGAATTCTTAAACCAGTGAGCTCGGTATTCTTGTCTCCAAATGAGATGATTTACTACCTACTTCCTATAGCCCCTCAAAAGTTCGCAAGAGAACGCATGTGGGGTGGAGGTGGCTGGTAGAGGAGGTGCTCAAATCAAATCCCACTTTTGTGGTCTGGGGCTTTTGTGTTACTGAGAAGACAGGGTTGCTGAGGGTAGAAGAGAAAGTGACTCTCAAAACCATTTCACGGACAGAAACGTTCATAGGTCAAACTCAGACTGCGGGGCTCCGGCAGAGCCTAATCTGTACAAGTCTGTCTGCAGACGACTGCACCTGCTGCTCCTTAGATTCCCTCACCTGCGAAGAAACACGCACACAGACACCCACTTGCTCAGCTGAAGATGCCTGTAACTCAGAAGAAATACATACACCAGAAGCAACCTAACTGCACAGAACACACACACAGCCGGTCCCTTAGACGCTTACCTTGCAGGGCTCATACACTGGCGTGCTGAAGGTGTGTGCGTGGAAGGGAACTGTGTAGACTGAGCAGGGCTGGCAGGAGGTGACCGTGAATAGGCAGAACGGACCACAGAAACCCACATTTGCACACACAGTAATAATATTTTACTTTAACAAGCTCCAGGGACATTTCATAGCTTTTCAAATGACTCTAACTTTGGCCTTCTTAAATACTTCACACCATTACACTGGCCCTCACAAAAATTCCTAGTAAAGACCATGAGCTGCCTCCAGAGATGAGGCCATGGGGACCAGGACTGCTCTTCTGCCTACAGCTAAGATTTCATGCCCGAGACAGGAACAGCACTGGATCAATCTACAAGAGTAGTTACTCCTCAACAGCAAGCAATATGCTTCATCTGCAAAAGCACTTTTCTATACTTTCCCTAACTTTCACCCTGTTGATCAATTCTGATACAACGGAGCTACGTTTCTGGGTCAATGGCAACCACTATGCCTAATACTCAGCAAACAAACAGGAATCCAAATGCACAAAAAAAAAGGCAATCCAATTTTGTAAGAAACAATATATTTTATTTTTCTGACACCACAGCTCTGGTGAGTGGTTTTGTACCAAATTTAATGGAGGTTACACAGAACGTTTTACGCATGGGAGGGGGAGGAAAGGGAAGGAACCACAAAATTAAAAACAGAAAAACAAAATCCTGAATAGCTTTTAGCATCTGTTCCACTCCCACATTAATAAAATTCACTTGGGAATTCCTAATAAAAGGAGAACAGAAAATAAGGTGGGCAGGGAAGGGTAGGATGGGGAAGAAGACGAAGGGCAAAGACAGTCGAGCAACCCAAAGACAGACCTTTCCCTCCTGGAGCCGGGACGATGCTCGGCATGGAAGGTGAGGCTTGCTTAGATTTATTTCCCCAAAGTATCACCGTGTATTGCAGCTGCCAAAGGGAAAGAGAGGAGGGAAGCAGGGGCTCACCAGTGAGGGACACAACAGGGGGAAACTCACTCAACCAAGAGACGGGGAAGGAGAGGGGAGGGAAAACAAGAGAAAAATGTGCAGGTGGGTCTGTAGACTGGGAGAGGCAGACAGTGCTGAGAGCACTTAAACTGAAAAACCAATGTCCTAAGCGTCATTATTTTTAAAAAGAAAAATCTCCCCCTCCCCCCACCCCTCGCTGAACTTAGTTCCTTTTTTTGTGCTTTTCATTAATACTCTGCTCTGAGGTTGTAGTTTGGTTTTTCTATACACTGGAGTTGAAAGAAAATAGTCCAAAGGTCTGAAGATGGATTCTCCACCTAAAGTAAACAGCCCAGCATTCCTGTTCTCCTCTTGTCCCAAAGACTAAAGTCTCTGCTAAAATCCCTTTTACAATATAGTACAGTACACAAAAAAATAAAGCCCCAAGCAAAAACAAAACCAGAAAAGAATCCTGGGAGAAGCCAAGTCCAAAGGACGTAAACATACAGAGAACGGTGCGACACGTGACCCATGGCGATTCTCAAAGCACGGCTACAGATTCCCCAAAGGAGGTGCCATCACGGGATACCCAAGTCCACAAAAATAATTTTTAAAAAATAAATCTTAAAAAAAACACACCTGTTGATTAAATGAATAATTTGTTTTCAGATAAATCCATACATTCTCGAGTTCCCCCCGCCCCCAAAGCAGCCCTTGGGTCTCTGTTCTCCTATTGCATGACCAACAGTGCTCCTGGAACGCCCTCATAGCAGCTCTCAGGACCTGGAATCTCATCTCAACAAGGATGGGCACATCCAGTCTTAGCAGCTTAAAACATCATGTTTCCTGGGTTGCCAGGTCCTTGGCTGAATCCACCCATGCCCACGTCAGCGGCCATGCCCCGGGGCCTCATCTGTGGGGGGATCATGATGTTCTGTTGGGGTCCCATCATGCCCTGCATGGACATCATCATGCCTGGAGAGCCCACAGGCCCAGGGTGAGTGTAGAGCCCAGCAGGCCCCCGATCCTTGCCAGGAATCATGCCCACGGCAGCAGCGGGATTGCTCATCAGGGTGGGCTGGCCGGGCATTGTAGATTGTGCTGGTGACATCATCCGATGGTGAGGTCCCATCATGCCTTGCTGGAGAAAGGCTGGTGGTCTCATAGGGTTGTGGCCTGGCATGGATGGAGCTGTACCAAGAGGGATGTCTGGAGTTCCCACGGGCCCTGGACCTCCCATGCCAGGTAATGCTAGTCCCATTCTGGGGGCTTGTTCGCCCATCATCCCCTGCATGTGCGAAAACCCAGGTCCGGGACCCTGGGGCTGTTTACGGCCTGGGACTTCCCCTCGAGGGAAATATTGCAGTGTCTGGCTAGGCTTCTCAGATGGGATAATGCGAGACAGGTCAAACTCAGGTATTCCGGTGGCTCCAGGTCGGATGACCTCCTGTAGATCTGGGTCTGTAAACACTGAAGGCATGCTGTTTCCCAGGACAGCGAAGGAGTCAGGACCCCCCGGGCCTCCAGGCTTGCAAAGTGCTGCATCTGCTGAACTTTGGGGCAGGTTGCTGGGGCGGCCAAGAGGCCCTTCTCCTGGGAAACCCATCCCTCCTGGGAAGTTGCCCTGCCCCCCACTGGGGCCATTGTGAGGAAACGGAACCTGCTGTGGAGGAGACTGAACTGGAGGGAAACCCTGGGGAAAACCCATGCGTCCTTGAGGTACCATTGGAGGCTCCTGGGACCCATGCCCCATGATAGGATTGTGTGACATCAAACCAGGCCCCATAGGGACTCCATGAGGAGGTATGTTGGGTCCCATGGCGTTCGGAGAGGGCATCTGATTGGAGTGAGAAAGTGGCTGGGTCATTCCCATTGGGCTGAGGGTTGGCATTGGAACCACGGGGTTTGGACCTGAAATTCGAGGATTCTGTGTATTAATGCCCATTCCTAGAAAAATAAAGATATCAAAGGAATCAATTTCACCAAAAGTAACTCAGAAAAACTATTATAAATCAAATTAACAAAAAAAGTTACTATGCATCAAATGTGCATGGGACTGAGCTGAGAAAATGCACAATGCACAATCTACCCTCAGGAAGATTACAATACATTTGGGGGCACACAAACCAACAGCTCCACAAGACAATGTATTTATTACTGAGCTTTAAACTGTATGACATATATGTATATAGAAGACACCTAGAAAGAAAGTCTCCTGAGTGAAAAGTTACAAGTTAATACACAAATGAGTACAGTCTTCTTCATCGGAGGTATTGAATTGGGAAGAAAACAATTTGCCTAGATGACCTGCAGTACGGTCCTTTTTGGAGAAAGAGGATTCATCAGTCCTACAAGTCCAAGAATCAGAAGTAACAGCGACGAGGAAACCAAACAGGCCTTTTTCAATTGATAAAGTGGCATCACCCTTTCACACTGCCTTACAGGGAGAGCATTTAAAACTCTAGATTATATAAAATGGTGAAGAAAAGCTAACTTTTAATGGAAAACACACAGGTTCTACCATGGCCTCTGGGACATTTAAATATTTGGTCTCTCCATGAAGTTAACCACCGAGTATGGTAAGAATGATGCTTGTGCCATCCACGGAGCATGCCCTCACCTGACTGATGATAAAAAGCATTCTTAACAATCAGAATGGAACTGGAACCAGAAACCCATGGCTGAAGTTATTATGGTCTCTTTGTTGACCCTTTGCCCTCCCACATCATTTCCCGTTAGTGAGATTTGGGGAGATGGGAGGTGTAGGAGTGAAGGAGAACAGAATGAGGAAAGAAGGGAGGCATTTTTATTTTCTCTTTAGGCCTAAAGAAAGTGCTTCTCTAGGAAACAGAGGTTTTCTCCATTGTCTGAAATCCTGTGGCTGCTTGTGGTTTGAGGCTGCCCTTTCAGGAAAATAGTTGAGGACTCAAGACATTCCTATCAGCATATTAAAAAGATACTGCTTTCAGTCTCGCTCCAGGAGGAGCCACCTAAAAATAAGCACATCAAGGTACACAGAAGCATCAGAACTTCTGTAAGAAAATGACAAGAACTCTAAAGAAATTTGCTTTCTTATCCACAAACACAGAATAAGCTAATCCAAAAAAGTGTTATTCTCTTCCTCTAGGCAAGACATTTAGTTTTACTGAAACTAACTCAGATGATATACTTTTTCAATCTGCTGAACATCCAGCTTATTGAGGTCTACAGATATCAAGAAAACACCTCAAGACGTTTTTCTTTTGTCAACAGCAATAGGGCCATATCCTATCTTCCTGATTTCTTACCTGGCATATTATTCATTGATGGCAAGTTGGGAGAACGAGCTGGAGGGGAGTCATCATCTGAGCTGGCCACGGTCTTGATGGCGTCGTGGTATAACGGGGTAGAACTGGGCATTGCAAACTTGGACATTCGAGACATCATAATAGACAGTGGGTTCTGGGAAAGGGTCGGCTCTGGAGGCATGGTGTAAGGTGTACTAGAGGGAAGACTTCCCGGGATACTCACAGAGGCAGACTGGCTGGCTGTAGGAGGTGGGGGGCCACCTAAGAGAAGGCAAAATAAAACAGGGCAGGGAATTAGATTCTCCTGAAGGTTCTTGGGCCTGTGATTCTGAACTAACAGGGAATGAGACAGATGAATGGGACAGTGTTATTAGACCCAGGACATGAATCATCAGTCTTCTAGTCAAGCTCCGTGTGTGTGCAGAGGGAGATGGCAGCATACGATGGAGGTGACAGCTCAGCAGATGGCAGGACAACGCACCAAGGATGTGTGAGAATATTAGCTCAAACTTGGGAAAACCACGCCTCACAAACTCCTTCACTGAAAACAATGGGAAATAAGTGGATCTCTTACCCTTGCCAACCACAATTCAGAATTTGCCTCTGGCGTTAAGTGTGCTTGGAAGCCAGATGAGCCATCCCACCTCAGGTACTGACCAGAGTATCCTACACATGCTCCTGACTGATTTCCTCCACCAAGATGTCTGCACTCAAAAGGTCTGAGGGGGCCACTCTGCTGGACTGCTTTGTAGAGAACTGCTACCCAATGGAGAGGCACACTTTAACCTGGTAGGATAAATCTCCTACCTCATTCTGATTCTAGTCTTTCTCAAGTGGAGACAGCACAGACCTAGTATTTACACCTCAGTGCTCATCTACTGACCGCCTCCGGTCCTGTTCACAAAACCACCATCATCAGTGAGAACTTCCCCCAGGAAGTAAATACTAATAAATTGCAGCTGATCTGTGAGAATAGCAGTCTAACATGGAGAAGGTTTCAGAAACTGTTTCAATGGTTGACACATATTTACGAGAACCACTCAAGTCTCTCAGCAGTCTCCCCTCTTTGCTTGGGATGACACTCACTCTCTTAACACAAAGACAGACCTCTGAAGTAAGTGGGGCTGGTGTTTAAAGGAAACACATTTATCCTTTAATCTTAACACATTTGTTAAGACATTTGAGTTCCCTGTGAAAATGTAAATCGTTCAGTGAAATGATATGCATTTCCCATTCTCCTCCCAGTCCTATCCCATAAACATACTTTGCACTAAAGCCCATGAATCTTCACCAGGATTGGACACTTGAGCATAACCCCATGGGAGTACCAACTCTGCACCTTGCCACAAATACATCCATCTTGGCAAAAGCCCCCTCCTCTGGCTGCATAATCAGGACACCAGTTTTCTTAAAGTATGTAAACCAGGCTTTCACAATCTCTGGCTATAGGTGCAACTGTGAGGATGAGAACATACTGACCTGACTCTACACTTGCCAGCATGGCTGGGGAGGCCATGGTGAGGGGCGCTTTGTGGTTTGGAGGGATCCCAGGACTCTGAAGAGGAGGTTTTGGAGACGAGGTCCATCCAGGTGATGGGGCAGGAAGTGATGGAGACTTGAGGTGAACAGGCGAAGCAGCAGCAGACCCCAAGACGGGCGGGGACTTAATGGAAGCAGCGGCAGCTGGGCCCGCCAGCATGCCTGCCAGCTGCGATGGAGTCTGGGGGGACTTGAGGTTCCCCGAGGGTGAGCCCAGCATTGGTGACTGGACTTGGCGCATCGTGGGAGATTTCAGAGGGTTGATGCCTGGGGAATGCACCTGGCTGCCTGCCACAGATATATCCACGGGCTTCCGCCCCAGGCCGCGCTGAACAGGAGGAGCTGTGTTGAGGCTAGTGGGGTTACTGGAAGGGTTGAGAGGTAGTGGTGGCATATGACTGAGCCGGCTGTTAGTCCTTTGGTCGGGCCCCATGGGTTCTCTGAGATTCCGCAAGCCACTGTTGCTGCCTGGACCCTGAGACATGGGGAGGAACGGCCTGGGGCCCATGCCATACTCTTGCTGCGGGTGCTCGCCGAATGGCAAGGGCACCATCTTCTGCTGAGCAGGCAGCATGTCCGCGCCACCTGCACGGAGCTTCAGCATCTCCTCGGGCCCCGCCCCAGCCTCTCTCATCTTCTGAGGTATCATCTGAGAGTTGGATCCCATGCTGACATTTAAACTGACATCTCCCTTCATCCCACTGGGAACCATCCCAAACTCGAGTTCCCGGCCAGGGCCCAGCTGCGGGGGCATTCCTTTTGGAAAGTCACCCCTGGAAGGGCTCAGTGGGCCCTCCACTGGTATTCGCGGGAAGATGGGATTATTCCCTGGCTCCACATGGCGCTGGGAGCCTGGGATCATCCTGTTCATCTCCATTCCAGGCCTGATGCCTTCCACGCTCATCCCCGGGGGCAATCCCAGCTGCTTCTCTGCCAGCTGCTGTTGAAACATCTCTTCAGACAATCCTTGGGGGTTTGGGAAGCGCTCCCCTCGGCCAGGACCACTGAAGACGCCCTGGCCAGGCGGGAAGTTTCGACCGTCTGGGATTTTTGGCACATCGTCTGGCCAGCTGACTGCAGAAAGACCTGGTCGCGATGCCGGGTTGGGGACATTGGGCCCCTCCATCTCAGAATTCATCATTCCTGCAAATCCAGGGAGGCGCATTTGGCTCCCTGGCATGTTGGGGTGGGGAGCCATGGCTCTCGGGGGCAGAGAATGGGGCATGTTGATCCCATCGGCAAAGGGCTCTGAGCCCCCAGGCCCCCAGGCCTCACCAGGGGTCATCTGGTACGGAGGGGGGGGCCCTCGGACCACTCCCCGAGGCCCGTGCTGATGGACTATCATGTCCTGGAGGGAGCACTGCTGCACGACCACTTGCTCCTGCTTCCTCCTCTTCTCTTCGTAGAACTCCTGCTGCAATTTCAGCCACGCTATCTGCTCAGGGGTCATGTGATCCAGGTGGTCGGGTCCAATGGGCCCAGACTGGGAGTTCATGGAGGGTGGAACCATTTCATCTGGAGAAAAGGGCACATCTCTGTGTCCTTGAGGGCCAAATGGAGCCCCCACGTCTGTCCGGGGCCCAGGTCCCTTACCTAGGCTTTGGGATTGAACCATCATGGCCTGTATAGGCCCTTCTGGTTTTTTCTGAGGTCCATCTAATACCCCAGTGTTCTGCTGGGGTCCCCCACTCTGTCCTCCTGGGAATTCCTTCTCATCGGGGAAAAGCATTCGCTGGATATCTCTGAGCGTTTGTAAGGAGCGCTCCCGGTGCTCCAGCTGCTCCTGAGATAGTCCATCAGGGTTCTCCCCCAGTGTGGGGGGCTCTCCACTGGACACCGGCGGAGGCGGGGGGGCTTTGGGATCTGCTGAAGAGCTATTGCTCCCCTGGGAGACAGGGGTCACGGCTCGGTTGTTGGGCGTTGAGTTTGGCCCGGTGCTGTCTGGGGGCAGTGGAGTGGAGCCGGCAGGGCTGCCGACAGAAGGGATCAGTTTGTTTTCTACCCCAGGACTGTCCCGGTCCAGGGGACGCGGGGGGGCGGCAGGCTTGGGTGCTGGTGCCGGAATGGGGGGAGTTGGCTGCAGCCTGGTGTTCTGGGAAGAATTCTGGTCCTGGTTGGCTGGAGCTGGGGGCTGTTGTGGGAGAGGTTTCGGATCATTTCGAAGGGCAGATATCTGTGTGTTCTGAAGATAAACGAGATTTTAAAAATCATTGGTAAATTGAACAGAAGGGCAATGAAAAGAGCATGATATGTTATAAAGGACTGGTCCCAGCCACATAAATCTACACTGACACTTGGTATAGAAACTGCTCATGTACAAACCCCATGGACATGAAGACATTTTGATTTCTTCCCTCACATTTTACTGTCAAACGGTATCCTCTTTCCCAAGCTGAAGATTAGGTTTCAATAACTTTATAAGCATGCCAAGGGAAAGCCACTCTGCTGGAGTGAATACATCTGAGTATCTATTTCGAGGAACAGGTTTGATATCACATGTCTACTACGTGTTTTTGATTCAGGGAGAGATTAGTTTCTTGGTATGTGGGAGGCTGTACCTAACACCTTTTTCTTTCCCTGAAAGTATAAATGGGTATGTAGACTTCTCACTGTCAATCAAAGAGTCTGACGTTTTCAACTGAAAAGAAAGTCCCTGTCACTTCCAGCTCAGTACTCCACCAGCCAGAGGCGGCAGGTGAGGCTGCTCCACTTCACCGTCTCCCCTGGCACGGTGACTAGTGAAGCACTCCTCTCCTTTAGTTTCCAAGGGGCCTGACATCTCCGATTTCTGTTTTCAGTTTGTGATCACTGATTCAATATTTGATAAGAACTTGCACATTAACTGCAGTAAGATAATCTGTAGGCAAGAAACATCTGTGAAGAAATCTGAGGCTAGCTTGTGGTGTCTCTTGATCTGTTCTTTCCAAGAGACAGCACATGGCCCTTTCTACAGGCTAGATGAGTGTCTTATTATTTATTAAGTACCAATACCACATTTAAGTCCTGGATAAAGGTAGGCTCGCCTGTAAGAGGTGACATGGATGTTGTCAGTGTTTGGAAGAGGGATATAAAATGTTCTGCATCTATGCCTTGGCCCTGCTGGAGGTTCGGGTACTAGAGAAGGGCAGTACCGAAGAATAGAAGGGCCCAGCCTACCCCTCCATCAAGGGATCTCGAGAGCAGCAGGACCCCTTTTTGATGTTCACTTCCTTCTACCTGTTCACTTAATCCAGTCTGTATTTCCAAACCCCTAAGGCTCTTACTTACATCCCCACCTACTCTCTGGAATGTTTCTCAAGGTACACATTTGTACAGAAATCATTACATGTATCCCTGAACATGAACAGCTCACACTCTGTGGACATGTACATAAACGCTCCGCTTGCTGCTCTTCTCCATGCATCTATGCCTGCAGACCCAGAGTGAGGTGGGGCCGACTGGCTGAACCTAGATGACTGGACGTCACAGTGTCCTCGGTGTCTCTGACTATTTAACTGGAGTCTGGAGGTCACCTGAATTTTCTCTCCAGAGCCAGTTTACGTTTGGTTTTGTTGGCCAGGCTGTGTTTGTGCGTTAAGGGTGGATACTCATTTCCTAGAAGGGTGACTGTGACGGAAGAAATGGTTTAGTACCACTCTTTTTATTTTAGATTTGGAGCAATGGTGACTGGACTATTCCCAATACCCTCCTTAACTCCTCTTCTGGTTTCATTTTCGTACTAGAGGAGGTGGAGGTAAAAACTGTATGAAGATCTGTCATTAAGTCAATAAACACTGGTTTGAGCTGCAATTGTGCCCTATATATTCCAGAACAATATAAAATATAAATACTTCTAAAGTATAAATTAAAAATATATACACTTAAAATATTACATATACACTTCTTCTACCCTTTAGTGGAGATACAGAGAGACATGAAATTCCTTTGCTTGGTCTAGGAAAGCCCAAGCCCTGCTATGTCACAGGAAGGCAGCCTAAGTTCTCATACAACATGGACAAAATGTCATCTATTCTATACTGAATTGTCACCTCATTTAACTTTTCCCATGTTTAAGACTCATCCCAGTTTTATATTTCATGCTTCCTGAAAGCAGGGATTGTGTCTTGAACCTCTAGTGTCCTCACACCACTGGGTGCAATGCCTTGACAATCTGAGACACAAGGAACACCGTTTGGTTCAATTTGAGACACTATGTATGTTAAACAACCACTGCACGCATGTTCTAATGTAGTTTACAGTAGGTGCTTAAGTTCCAGAGAGGAAACAAACATTAACTGTAATTTTGAAAATATCAAGCAATTAAAAACATTCAATGGTTCTCTCTGAAATAAATAAGAATCATTCTGAAAGTCACTGAGACTCTCATTATGGAATTATCAGCATGTACTCCAGTCCTGTAGGGCGGTAGTAAACTGTTTTTTCTGTCACAGTCTATAGGAAACCAGTGACCACCCTTAACTGTTGTTTTTTCTCTGTTCTTTAAGTAACTCAAGAGTGCCTGTTCTTTTTTTTAATTCTGCTGTATATGCAGGGTCTGAATTCAGAATTTCCCAGAGAGGGCCACATTAAGGAAATCCTAAGATAGCCGTATGTCTCCTTTTTATTTTGCACCTCTTCTCTTCTAGTTTCATCAATATATCAGCATGCTACCAGAAAAGGCCAGAGTGATGTGCCTAAAACTACACAACTAGGTTAAATGCTCAAAATATAGCTGATACCAAGACTATCTCCCTACTGAACCCTCATGGATTGTTGGTGGGGATGTATGCCAGGGTAGGCACTATGGAAAACAGTGTGGAGATTCCACAAAGAATTACAAATACAACTAACATATAATCCAGCAATTTCACTCCTGGCTCTTTATCCAAAGAAAACAAAAACACCAATTAGAAAAGACATCTGTACACTTATGTTGTTCACTGCAGCATTATTTACAATAGCCAAGATATGGAAGCAACCTAAGTGCCCATTAATAGATGAATAAAGACTATATGGTGTACACACACACACACACAAAATGGAGTAGTACTTAGCCATTAAAAAAGAATGAAACCTTGCCATTTTCAAAAACATGGATGGACCTAGAGGGTATTGTGCTAAGTGAAATAAGTCAGAGAAAGACAAACATGTGGAATCTAAAAAAAACAAAGCAAATGATTAAACATAACTAAACAGGAACAGAGTCACAGATATAGAGAACAAACAGGTCATTTAAAGAGGAGGGGGGCCATTGGAGGAGGACATAAACAGGTGATGGAAGTTAAGAGTACAATCTTTCAGTTACAAAATAAATGAGTAATAGGTGTGAAATGTACAGTGTGGGGGATATAGTCAATAACTGTGTGATACCTTTGTACAGTGATACATGGTGACTAGACTTATGGTGATCACTTTGAAATGTATAGAAATATCATTTCACTATGTTGCACACCACAAACTAACACAGTATAGGTCAGTTAAACGTCACAAACAAACTCAAAGAAAAACAGATTAGATTTGTGATAACCAAAAGTGGGGGGACTGGGGGAGAGGGAATTGGAGGAGGGCAGCAATAAGGTATAAACTTCTAGTTGTAGGATAAGTAGGTACTAGGAATGTAATGACGGAGAAGGCAATGGCACCCCACTCCAGTACTCTTGCCTGGAAAATCCCATGGAAGGAGAAGCCTGGTAGGCTGCAGTCCATGGGGTTGCACAGAGTCGGACACGACTGAAGCGACTTAGCAGCAGCAGCAGCAGGAATGTAATGTATAACACAATAAATATAATTAATGCTGCTGTATGTTCTACATAAAAATTAAGAAAGTACACCTAAGAGTTCTCATTACAAGACAAAAAAAATTTTTTGTCTTAAATTTTGTATGTATATAAGATGATGATAATCATTTTGTAATGTATGTGAGTTAAAGTATACAGTACAGTTGGCTGTACACTTTAACTTATACAGTGCTGTCCACCAACTACATCTCAATAAAACTGGAAGAAGGAAAAAAAGATTATCAGTGAATTAATCATCTCCCACATTTAGAGTCACCTTATAACCTTTAAACCATTATTCCACTTGTAAGATGACATACCAGAGGGGCTGTGCTTCTCTCTGTCTTGCTGTTAGAGATGTTCTGGATGTGGAAAGAGACAATAGTTTCAACCTGGCCCTTCAATACAGCTTCTGCAGCCCTACAAAGAGAGAAGAGAGGCACACACTAGGACTTGTTTCTATTTCACTAACTGAAATTCTAAAGCATTTTAACCCCAGACCGAACTGGTATGAGAGAGGAAGAAGTATAAAGAACCACTGGCAATGCCCAGTGAGAAGAAATCAAGATAAAAAGGTTTTCATTACTTGTCTGTCATTTACTGTAACTCTTCTGAAATTTAAAAATAGCCATTAGCAAATCTCAAAAGAGGCATTAAACAACCCCAGGGTTTTTTCCTTTAAACCCGTCCACTCTGGTAGGTGTTTTATAGAGAATCCTAGTTCAAAATCCCAACCCAAGAAGGGAAAAATGAATTCTCACACCTTATCATAATTTAAGGTTGCCAAGATTCACTCTATATCTTAATTTTAAAAATGTTAGATGAAAACAGTCAGAAAACTATATAGTGTATATTCACATTTTAAATAAACAAATATCCAGTGATGCATCTGTCTACTAGAAACGTTCGTAACAGTTACCTCTGTAAATTCTTGAGACTTTTTATTTACATTTTCTAATTATTCTAAAATGGACATGTATTACTTATTATGCCATTTTAAAAAGAATATTGAGTTGCAGAGCAGTGTGTGCTGTGCCATCGACCCTTTTCCCGTTTAAAAAAGTATATATATGTGTATCTGTATAAGCCTAAAAAGTTTCTCTGGAAGGAAAGCAAAGGAACTACCACCAATGGTTGCCTCTGGGAGTAGGGGAGTGGGGGTTTTATGTTTTATTTTACTGTTTTCTGTAGTGTTAACCTTCAGTAATAATACAAGTGGGCAAAAAAAAGGTCTCTTCAAAGGGAATAAAAATTTAGACGCCCAAACACGCAAGCCACACCAGCATCAAGACACAGCCATTAACTTACTTATTAGCCATCTCAGTAGAAAACACATACACCACTTTGGCAGGAGTCTTCTGAGCAGGTGTGGGCTCTGGGGCAGTAGTCTGGCCATGGGAGGGGGTGGAAGACCTAGGGACTGTAGCATTTGATGGGGTCATCGAGTGTGGTGTGTGCTGGGAATCCTGGGACTTTATGTGGTCAGCAGAATTACATTCTAAAAAAATAAAAAGATTAATGTTACAGAAAGTATAAAGCTTTCTTTTTTCTGCCAGCATTTATAGCATCATAATGCAAACACCTTGAAAATTTCAAGGAGGAAGTATCTTGTTAAGAGGAAATTCCTCTATTCATAAAAATACAAATACACTTCTCCCATTTAAATGACTAAGTACAAAGCACTCTTTCCCACATCCTTACTGCTCTACTACACATTCTTTGAAAAGTGTGCAGGTGTTAGTTGCTCAGTCGTATCCAACTCTTTGTGACCCCATGGACTGTAGCCTGCCAGGCTCCTCTATCACTGGAATTCTCCAGGCAAGAATACTGGAGTGGGTAGCCATTCTCTTCTCCAGGGGATATTCCCGACCCAGGGATTGAACCCAGGTCTCCTGCACTGCAGGCAGATTCTTTACCATCTGAGCACCAGGGTTTAGATATTAGCATAAATGTCCCTACTTCCTGGAAACCTTTTTTGGAACCTCCTGGGCTGGATGTCCCTGCTAGTTAGACCCATAGCCCCCTAACTTTCCTCACTTCAGTGTTTATCAAATTTCATTGTAATTTTTTAAATGATCTGCTATCTAGGTGCATTTAAACCCTTGAGGATAGCAACTGTTTCAGTTTTGCTGACCATAGCACCCCCAGCACCCAGCATAGTGCTGGTGCTCAAAACAGGCCTCCCACAAACAACCTGAAGAAGAAAGGAAAGACAGGGGAACAATTACAGAGGTACTCATTTCAAATTTGGGTTGGGGAGTCACCGTTCCACTCCCTGAATGTTAGTTTCACATTCTGGCCTACAGTTAAGATGTTTTATTTTACACTAAGTGAGGGAAAGCCTAGAGCATAGCCATGGGTCCCATGCCCTTCTGGGCTCACTCCACTGTGGTACCTACTGGATCTCTACCACATGGAGCCCCTCATTCCCGCCATGGTGAAACTGGCTGGGACAAATCTGGACTTGTGCCAGGACAGCCTCTTGTACCTACAACTGGCAAAATGGCAGCCAGAACGCATGCAACCCAAGTCTTGAAGGACTAATTTCACGGAGAAGAGGAAGAGTTGTCAGAAAAACTGCTCCAGTGTGGGCTCTGGCATAGATAAACTGGAGCTACTGGCTTGACACTCAAGTACACAAAAGCAGGGAGACCAGAAACATCCATAAGTACATGGTTAGAGTCGTGCAACATTCTCAAACACTTGCATCCTCAAGGGCAAGAACTCAACAAGGTCGTTCCAAACTATTCTTCACTTCGTAGGAAAATGACCAGAAGGAGTTCAATCTGCAACTCCGAGAACTCCTGGATCCAATTCCTACTCTCCCCACCTGGCTACTATTAGGCTCTCTGGCATCCATCCATGTCAGAGGCCCTCCCTCAGGAATACCTACTTCCCTCTGAGTCTCAAAGATCTTATAGACATACCTTTCATGTCAGAGTCATCGTTTGGAGTCCCAGGATCTCTCTGATCAAAGGAGTCGGCGGAAATACTTCGCTCCCTTTTCCCCTTGCCCTTGGCACCATTTCCAGCCCCATTCTTCAGCCCCATGCTCCCACCTGGGCCAGGGAGTGCTTTAGGGGTATGGCCCCCACTCTTGGAGTCACAGGGGGATGGCTGGGATTGGCTGGCTGAGCCCCCCTGTTTACCCTGATTGGAGAATTTGGAATCCAGCTGGGGGTTTCCAGATGGGGACATCACTGTAGGGGGACGGACCATCACCTCCTGCTTTGACTTAGGGCTACTAGAAGAGACAAATAACAAAGGGAGATCAGACACCGGACAAGACTGGGCAGCACAAATCAAAGAGGTCTGATTTCTATCACAGGTCAGGGAGACCTGGACAGCTAAAGTAACCACCCCACCTTTCACTTAAGCCGCTTGCTTGTTCTCTTCTCCCCATTCTCATCTCAGAGCTATCAACAGAGAGGAGGATTTGGGCAGAGTGGCCTGCCTCGTCTCAGGAACCCTAGAGTCACATGGGGACCCATCGCTAGGGCTTCTGTCAATAAAGGACAACGGTTTCTATGTACATAGAGAAATGACTCTCACACTAAGACTAGCTCAGAGTAAACAAACAGACATCGTTAAGATCAAAATACTACCCACCCCTCAGCTGATGAACAAGGAACAGCTGTAACAAGAGACTGGCTTCCCTGCTGGAAAATACGAGCAGGTCTGGGAGAGAGTGAGGAAACCCGCTGGTGACTGGCAGTCTGGGGAAACCCTCCAGGACACTAATCACCAAATAAGAAGTATCACACCAGAGCAGACACACTAACCACTGCCTCCAGGGGAGGAGGAAGAAATTCTTTTAAGATATCAATTTTGTAGAACAGAGGAAAAAGCTTCACAGTGGGGGTCAGGGGCTGGTGTTTTAGTTCCAGAACCTTAGGCCTCCTCAACATTCCAGGTCTCAGTTTCCTCATTTGGCAAGTTTAGCACATTGTACTGGATGGTTTTTAATGTTTTGTTGAGGAGGGGGGCTATAATGAGGAGCAGTCAGGTAAGGATGGACAAATGAGTAAGAGGAGAACGCTAACCTAAACTCTGACTCACTATTCTATCACTGTTTACTTGAGTCTTTTGCTTTTCCCATTTGGGTCTCATGATTCAACACACTGTTCCACCAGTTAGTGTTCAGGGTCCACTATGATGTCCCAAGGGGCAGCTGGGCCAGGCCCTAGGCCTCACCTCTGTGTGTTTCCTGACGGAGAGTTCCTCACTTTAGGGTTACTGGAATGCATTGATTGAAATCCTGAGCTTGCAGCCACAAACAGGGACGGGCTCACCGAGTTCCTCTCGGGCTGCAGCAGAAACAGCTGCTGGGGGCAGTGGCAGGGGCCCACTGCGTGCTGGGTGCGTCCCTTAGCGCTGGCTGCCTGCACGCCTTTTTCCTCTTTGTTTTTCTCCGCTGTGGAAGTGGGTCCTGTCCCCTTGCGGCTCCAGCATTCTCTGGGTGTGTGCCTCCGGCTGCCAAAGGAAAATCTCGCATCTCCAGGGCACACTGGGAAGAGAAACAGAGACATCCAACACCCTTGTAGCAGGACCAAGGCTAAAGCCCCACCTTGACAGTACAGAGGCAGATGGTTCCTCAGCTTCCCTCAGGGTGAAAGGAAAGGGCGATGTTCATATTCTGGCCAAAAGGCTCTAGTGCTAAAGCAGCGGAAGAGTGACTAAGACTTTCTGCCAGGCATACAAGCCTCCCACCCAAGCATCATATACCAGGCGTTTGTAAGCAGATGAGAAAAACATTTTTATCTTTAGCTGTGTATTCTCCCTTACATTTCTCTACTTCCAAATACAAAACCCTCAAAAACTTGGGTTTTTCTTTCTTCAAAACAATGCTCTGAAACCACTGGTACTCCAAATCCATAGCAACTATCTGGTGCTTCACCTCTGATGGCACTGAAATGTAACAAACCCATCCCAATTTCAAACCATGAAACAAATTACTCTCTGTTTATATTCTCAGGGCCTCAGGGTGGGGAAGACATTAAAGGAGGTACTTCTGAAATCAACTATTGAGCCAATACCAAATACAATCAGTTCTGCCCCCTGATTTCTATGATCTTTCTATTAAATTATGCTGAGTATGTGTCCTGTGTTCTCACTGCTTAATGACAGGAGCTGTAGGCATGGGTAAGCAAGGGAATGATCCATAATGCGGAGGTGAAAGAACATCTTTGAAGACTAAGTTATTTTTTGAGCCAATTTGCAAGGCTAATTTGAAGCATAAAGGTCAAAAAAATATTCCCCAACCTAGTAAGAGAACAAATGAGAAAGCCCTTTATTTAGAGAAACCTAAACTGGTTCAGGGAAAACCAAGATACACTTCCATTCACTGCTCCTTCCAGGGCAGTTTCCAATGTGATTTTTTTTGGTAACCGTGGTCCCCTCACCTCCCTCCCTCCTGCTATCTTTACTGATGAGGTATAGGACTGAAGGAGAATATTAGATGCAGGATTAAAGGCTAAAGAATCAAAAGGAGTTAGAAGTCGCTTCGGTGTTACATACACTACAAGAGGTTCAAGAACTGGACTAAAACTGGGAGAAACCCTTATATTCTAAGACTCAGCAATGAGTATGATTGTTGTCAAGTATTAAATGTCTATTTCCTCATTTAGAAATAGTCCCAGCTATTTTACCTGAGACCATGAGAGGAATTTATGGATTTTCTGAGTATACACAATCACATTTTTTTTCTTTTAAATGAAGGCAGGGAAAAAAACTAGAGTAAAATGCTATAGAATATTTCTACACTGATCTTAGGAAAAAGCATCCTAAAAACATTTGAGTCTCAATTATATTTAGGGTTGTGTGTTTATTCCCTACCACCTTTAGCTCCCTGCCGCCAGTTTAGATTCTAAAACTGATTATTGCTCTGAAGCTCAACATAATATATGATCATAAACCATACTGTACCTCTCCCTAAACATCAGCAATCACTGGTAAAACAGAAGTAGTCAATGAATCTTCCATGGACAAAGCCAACAGAAACATTTACCTCAGGAAAAGAAAAGAAGTTACCACCGATACAGTCCCTTTTGATACTTTCTGTCTGTATCACACATAGGAGCACTCCAATCATGTGTCAAACTGAATAGTCCCATGTGTATGATTTACCTCCCTATGAAGACTATGCTCTTTGAAGACAAGATTCTTGTTTTAAATTTCTTTGGTTTTTCTATAATACTCAATATAATGTACTAAGCATGTGGTTAGACCCTAGGTGAGTTACAGAGCAGAAACGCCTGGCACTTGTGTTACACTCCTTCTAAAGAAACTCTGAACATTAAAAGTACCAAATCAACTAGGTCTGCCAGGCATTTCTGATGAGCTGGTAGCAAAGATTATTTCTAAATAATAATCATGTGAACAAAAAATACTTATTTTCAAAGTATTTCCACATTCAGTTTTTTAAACTCACTATACCGTGATCAATGGCATTTTATAGATGAATGGACGGAGCACACGGGCATGAATGCCTTCTCCCAGGTTTCCAATCAGTGCTCCCTGACCTGCTCTTTCCTCTAAGCCACCTCCTTGCCACTACTTTATGATGGAGAAAGAGCACAGAAGGTTCAAACAAGTGCACGGGCTCACTAGAGATGGGAATAAAACCCAGCTGTTTTAACCCTTAATCCAGAGGAGCTGTTGAAATAGGTCACCCTAGTTTTAGCCTATCTGACCCCAAAAACAACTGAGCAAGAAATCTGCCAAGTATCTCATCAGATAACCCTAAAGAATAAAATGTAATTCTTTCAGCTCCTGCGTGTTCAGGTTAGTGCTCAACTGTTTACCTTTCAGGACTGAAAAAAGGGAAGATCTTCCTCTGAATGGTTAATTTTAGCCAGAGAGAGGTATTTCCCCAATATAACTAAATCTTCTAACTCTAAGATCTGCTTATAGAATGTTTCTCTCTTTTCTCTATAAATAATACTTAAAATATTTACTAACTGCACATCAGGTACTCTTATAAGCACTCTCCATACATATTAATTCATTCATAACAACTGTAGAAGGCAGGTCCCATTACTATCCCTGTTTTATTTTATTACTTTTTCTTTTTGATTTTTTTTTTTGCAGTATAGTTGATTCACTATGCTGTGTTAGATTCAAGTAGACAGCCAAGTGAATCAGTTACACATATACATATATCCTATCCCTGTTTCAGATACGAGGAAACTGAGGCTCTTGGAACAGTACATAATTTGCCCAAGTAAGTTGGTCACACCCTTATTAAGTGGTGGAGCTGGAGGTCAGCCAGACACTCAGGCTGTGCTCTTCATCACTGCAGTACTTCATGGAAAGCATGGACTTGGTGGATAAGGTAAGCTAGCACACAGAAAATGCTTGGTAGCACAACATACGCATTTATGTAAACTAGTACCATGACTTCTACCATCCTCTAGCAAGCTCACTCACCTGTCCTGCCCAATGGCATTTCAGACCTTCACCACTGCCAACCATCATCTTCCTCTCCCAGCGCATGGCCTTGCCCAGGACTTAACAGGGAGAAGAGAAGTCACCAGGCAGGACTCCTTACCATCAAATCTTCAAACCTCTTTTTATCATTGCCTATCCCCTCTTTTTTCTCTATTATTGCAATCAAAAAAAAAAAAAAAGCCCACTTTTCCCCCAAAGGTTAGTGCTACCACAGGTGGTCTAGCCCCATCCCTTTCAGCTGACTGAGTACTCACTCTCTTCCATGACCACCCTTCTATGTCCTGCATCACCTGGATATTTCCAATCAGCTCTCAGACATGTTATTCCACCTTCCAGATGAAATAATAATGATAAAGCAAAACAAAACTGGCAAGTTTCCTTACAGAGTTCACAAGACACAGTCTTCATTTCCTTACCTGCCATTCACCCTTTAACATCTTAAACCAACTTCTACCCACAGATAACAAAAACCATGACTTTTGTTAAAGTCACCACTGACTGCTTTTCTAACCTCATCGTACTCCATCTCATAGACTATGCCAGTTGAGCACTCCTTGAAACTCCTCTCTCTTGGCTTCTATAATACCACACTTTTCCAGTCTTCCTCCTTCCTCTTAAGTCACTCTTCATCTGCTTCCTTTGCTGACCCCTTCTCTACCCAATCTCTACAATTTCAAGTTCCTCACAGCTCTACCCCAGGTCCTATTCTCTTCTCATTCTGTAAGTTCTTTCCGTGCCAAGAACTCCCGAATTTCCATCCAGCTCAGCTTCTGCTCTGCTGACCTGTATACACAACTGCCAACTTGGCATCCCACTAGAAGTCTGAAACCTAACAAGGTCAAAGATGAATTCTTCATCCCTATATAGTCTCCCTCCCCAACGTATTTCCCCTTCAGCTTTCTACATTTTAGTAAATGGCAACTTCATCCACCCAGCCGCTCATGCCAGAAATTTAGAGTCATTCTTGACACCTCTCTCCCTCACCCCTAACCTTCCCATGTCAAGTTTGAATATTTTTGCTGAGTAAAGAAAATCTCAATTTCACTGTTTCTTCTTCAGAGATAGAGGATACTGTAAAGCCACTAATCTAGATGAAATGCTCCATTACATTCTTTTCATAGCATCCTATGTTTTTCCTTCAAACATTTCTCCTGTTGTATAATTATGTGGTCATTTGCATTAACATTCATCTGTCATGCTAGGCTCCATGAAGGTAGGAGGGTCTGTAAAGGATCAAGGCTGATTTATTCATCCTTGTATTCCTAGTACTTGCTATAGTATCAGATACATGCCATTTGCTCAAAAAGTATTTGTTGAATAAAAGTTGAAGCTTTTTCCCAAGATCATCTCCTAAGCCAGGCCTGCTTTCTAGGGCCCCCATCCATCCATCAGGCTACTCACCAAAACCCCAAGGGTCACGATAAGGCAGTGCTCATCCTGGAGGTGGGGAGCTTGGGGAGTCCAGGAACCCCTGTCTCAGAGGTGACCCTCACCTGGATGAGGATAAAGGAAAGAAGAGTTTCTAAGGAAGGAAAACAAAATCATCAGTGCCACTTAGTTACTATTTGAAGACCCAGTTTCCTATCTACAGAGTATTAGTTTAAGAGGAAGTTGTCATCTCCCATGTAAACAGCATCAACTTCCAATTATTTCAGGGTGTATCATCCAACCTGCAGATACCTCAAGCCCCTTGTAACTTTCCCTCCTTCCAAAGTGTACATTTTCTTTTCAGAGACTGGAAAAATATTAAGGGCAAAGAAAATCGATTTGTCTACTTTTCTGAATATTTAGTAGGGAAAAAAATCCTCACATTTTTGCTTCTTCCCATTCCTAATTAGTACAGAGAATTGAGAGCTGACTGTAAAGGTGAAAGAGACAAAATTCCAGACACACTTTTGAATTCACAAAGCACATACCATTCACAGTTCCTCCCTACTCTCAACTGTAACTTTACATGGCAAGCATTCAGCAAGAAAATTTATTTTCACACACTTTTGGGAGAACATATGACTGAACGACAGGGCCACAAGATCTCCTTTGCTTGAGAGCCTACTGTGTGTAAAATGCTATACCAAGTTGAGCTAGGTAAATTGGTAAAACACTAAGTAACTCAGCAGGCAGAACTATTTCCAACATTACTCCTTGTAAACTACAATGATAATGCTGAGCCTCCCTCTTCACCCAGAATTTATAGTTTTGAAATGGCAGGGAAAAACCAAGTTCCAGACTGTCCTAAGGCCAAATTTCTTAGGAATCTTTAAAAGGAGATTCTATAAGGTTGCCATGAAACTGTCAATAAATCCACAACTTGGTCTAACTTAGCTCAGAATCACCTCTACAATTCCAATTTCAACTTTTCCAATGATCCTTTCCCACTCTCCTGCTCTAAGAAGTCAAGTTTATTACAAGTATGTCATGTTTAACAAATTTCATTTCTATGCTATGACCACTACGCCATAAAAGGCATAGTATCAAACTTAGAATGTGGAACTAGAAGGCCCTGGGATTCCATTCCGAGCTCATTCTTAAGTTCTGGCATACCAGCTACTAAAAGGCTTCCTTCTCAGCAAAGTACACAATAGGAAGAACCAATCTTTCCCAAATATGTGGAGAAAAGAACACTATACTATAGTCTTATGTAGAAAACCCTGGTCCTAACAAAACACTAAGATATGTTTTCATACTCAAAGGGTAAAAACTCATCTAATGTCCTTCAAGCTAACAAACTTTAAGCAAGCAAATAAATTTGTATCAAGCTCAAGGGTTCTGATAAAATGTAACTAATAAAAAATGAACGTCATCTATCAGCCTTTAGAATAATGGCTACCCAAAGTAAAACTTTAGCACAAATGTCCCTTCTTTGTGAAACTTTGATTCCAAACCATCCCCAGGAATGTCCTCCATGGCCCCAGAGCATTATAGTCATGACACTTTTAAAACACTTTGAGAATTGTATCCTTGTTATGTACAGCCAGGGAACCTCCTGAGGAAAGGGCCATCATCTCAGCACCCAAAAGAAGAAACTCAATAAATGCTAGTTGATCCGTGTATGATGAGCGGGGGGCTTGTGTACTGCTACTTCTGTTTCACATCCCCACATAGCAATGATGACATGATAAATACTTCTTCAACTTCTCACCATCTGCCTTTCCTAGGAAATACGTTACTGCAGAAGTCCCTGTTCACAGAAAAGTATAAGGTAATTGCACTTACAGCTATGACTTGCATTTAACTTGATGACCACTGCCTTGGGATCTGCTACAATAATGAACAAATATAGTTTTAACTTACAAGAGACCCTACGGAAGCAGAAACAAAATCGAAAATACACTGACTGAATAACAGAAGTTACATGTTCACAACCAGGCTCTTTACCTTTCAAGATGTCCAACTTGCTCTCTCTTCTAACATTGGGACACAACGATCCCAAACAGAAAGGAATTTTTAGGTCAAAGTGGAGTGACACCAGCTAGTCCCACATTCAGTCCTACAGGAATGAGAAGAATGGAAAAAAGTTCATACCCCATCACACCAACAGCAAAGAAAACCACAATTCCCCAAGGCTCCGTGACCAAAACAATATCTGGAAGAAAGAATAATAAGAAAAAAATTAGGTCAAAAATGGGGAAGGCAGGCAAAACCACTAAAACTCAAAATGCAAGTAGCTAGAGCACTCTAGCCCACATCTATCCCACTGAACACTGGGAAGTCTAGAAAAGCAAAATCCATCAGACACAAAAGCCTCATTCTAGTCATTGGCTTTAACTTTCTCCTCAACCAAGAACAGTTATCACAGGTTGCAAAATAGACTTTTATTTCATATCTTCTCTACGCCCTTGTTCTTAGCATTGTGAAGATATTGAGGCTTATAAGGCGAGTGGCCATAAGATAATTGACCTTTCAAAAATCAGCTGGTCTATAGCAGGAGCTCTTATCCAGGGATCCACGACCTCCTAAGCAGTCTGTAGAAAGAGGAGGGGAGGCAGCTGTGAACTTGGCTGGAGAATATTTTGATCTTCATACTCACTAACCTCCAAGTAAAAGTTAGCACCACCTTCAACAATGAATGCAGGTAACAACCCACAGTAGTATTAGCTATTCTGTGACTATGTCACCAAGAGTAACCACAAGACACTTCATATCACATTACCATTATGGCAGATCTCACAACATACTATTTATACTCATCACTACTTCAAAACTATAGTATCTGCAGCTACATTTTGTTATTTAATGAGCTATAAACATATAAACTATTGTATCACAACTGTTTTAACATTTTGATAACTGTTTCTACATTTTGATAACTGTTTCTGTGTCATTTGTAATTTTATATACTTTATACATTAAAAAAACCCATGATTCTCAGAAGGGGTCCTATGCTTCATTAAATTGCCAAAGGAAAACATGCGGCACAGAAGATTAAGAACTTCTGATCTAGAGCAAATAAAGTTTCTATAGACCCCAACATAGTTACCAAGGCAGACAGACAAGTCATTCCACCAGCAGTACTTCATAGATGAAGAAAATTAAACCACTAGATTTCCCAGGTGGTGCTAGTGGTAAAGAACCTGCCTGCCAATGCAGGAGAGATAAGAGATACCGGTTCAATCCCTGGGTGGGGACGATCCCTGGAGGAGGGCATAGCAACCCACTCCAGTATTTCTGCTTGGAGAATCTCATGGAGAGAGGAGCCTGGCGGGCTACAGTCCATGAGGTCGCAAAAAGTCAAACACAACGGAAGCAACTTAGCACGTAAGCAAACCACCAGGAAGACAAGCAACACGTCCAAGGTCACACAAATTTAGGGTCAGCATCAGCTTAGGTTAGCACTCCCAGCATGTATAGTTCCACTCTCCCACGGGGACTGTTGCTTACATTTCTACAACTGTCATCACTATTCCTGTCTTACCACCAAATGAGGAAGAGGTATCACCTTTCAAAACTCAAGTAAAACCCAAACCCAGACAATAGAACAAGGCAGATACATAGGTAGAAGGTACTCCTTTTTGTTTCCTGATCAAGCACAGGGCATGTTTCAGAAGCTGAATTTGGTCTGGTCCTGAGATAGCAATTTTTCAGAAGTGAGGAAAAAGTTGGTCTACACAAACTTTCATTCCCAGATGTGTCCAAGGCACTTTGCAGATAATCATTAACTTGTTTGGTGCCACAATGCATTATGAGTGATGAGGGCAGTGGTAACCCCGCTTTATAAAAGGGAAAACTGGAGAATAAATATGAGAGATTTGTTTGAAGTCACATATAAGTCAATGGGAAGGCCAGCGTTCTAATACCAAGTTCAAGGCTCAACCAAATCACCATCATCAAATATTTAGTTGATTACAATGCTTGTGAAACCTCTGTACTTCCCCTGCCCCCCACAAGCCAGAGAACATTTTCTTTTGATTCACAGGACCAGACACTTCTGAAGGCTATGGGAAAAGTATCCCATAGAATAAATTCCAATGTACGTAAGTGCTTTTTCACTTACGCTAGTCATGTAGGAATCCAGGTCAGGAATCCTTAGCTCAACAGCCAAGTTACTACATAAAACTTGCCTTATAAGAAGAGAACAGTATGGAAATTGTTTCTTCATCTTTTACTCAATGACCTCTTTATCATCTACCACATGTTTAGGAACTATTATCATCTTACATTCAACACTGTTATTACAAAATAATATCCTAATGATTCAATACAATCAGATCCTAGATGCTAAAACTATGAAAGATCATCTCTATGTCAACTTTGCCTTAAATTTCCTCTTTACCCAAAACACCAATTAATGGAATCCTTACTTTCCAAAGCATCCTTATGCCATCTAACTAACTGCTCCATTTATTAACCCATTTCTGTTTTTTATAGACTGGGTCTTTTTCAACAGTTAGCAAGATCCTTCTCAAATCTGTACTTAGGATGGTAATGTTTTTCACACTTAACATTAACTCCTTTTTATAAATCATGAGCAGCCAATCAAAAACCAAAATCAACAGAACAATCATGTTGTACAACCTCCATGAAGAGTGAAAAGTTAACCTACATAGGGGTCTTACCTACCAATACCCATCTGCACCCCCTAACCCTTACTCACAACTACTTATCCTTCCTACCTGCTAATTCTGATTCATCACTTCCAGCGCAGTGGACAAGAGTCCAAATCTCTGACCCAAGAATGAACAGTTAGTTCTCGAACACATTAAATGCTAACAAACACTCCACTACACACCACTGATCAAAACGTAACTCTTTACATAGCCACTCATTCATTTTCCCTGTATAGTTACTGCCCAGGGATCTGAATATGTTTGCCCTAAGGAAAGTTTAACTTTGCACCAATTCTACCCCACCTTAGTCTCTCACTACTGACACAAAGTTACGTCCATTTCTCTACTTTGTCTAGTAAGTTTATCAGTCTCCAACTGGGCTGCAGTCTAGGCTCCAAGTCACTCTTCTCTATGGCAGGTAGGGCCTTGGAAGACAGGTTTCAGGCCTCCTCCTTCAGGCTTGGGAGCCTTCACAGAAGGCCCCCAGAAACACTATTATAGGCCTCTGGCCCTTCCCTCTGAACATAATAACCAAGTCTGCTGTTTATTTCCATAGAATATCTCCATTTCACCAGGATGGTCCAACACCAACCAGTGACATCTTTACTAGTCTTTGCAACTTTCAAAGGTCAAGGACTACAGCTCCATTCTGGAAATCACTGGTGTGTCCACGACCCCCACAATGACTCAGTGACCTAGACATCACCAACTCACCTGCTGGAGCCCTTTACTACAGGAACATTCCTCTTAGCTTCGGGTTCCCCCACCCTCCAACAAGTCACTGGCCTGCAAACTCCCCTTTACCTGTCTATCCATCTTCTGGGTCTAACAGACCCCACCAAACTCAACTCGAATTCAGCTCTCCATCTCGTCCCTACGATGTCCCTTCATCCCAGGACCCTGGGACTGTCCCATGTCCTCGTTTAGTCTCTCCAAGCACCGCCTGGGACACAACATCTAAAAAGCTGAGAGACGCCTCAGTCTCTCCCCACCGCTGGTGGTCAGAGGACGCCCCCCCAACCTCCCCCCACAGGTCTCTCTAGACTCAACTCTTAAATTCACAACCTCCACCCCCAC
>NW_011493897.1:749449-754357 GCF_000754665.1 Bison bison bison | reverse complement strand
CGCCCACCAAGTAGCCTCGCCTCCTCGACCCCGCCCCTCCCTCCAATATTTTACTATGGAACCGCCCACCGTCAGCACCACCTCCTGCTTTGCATGGACACGCCCTCCAGGTCCCCTTCCCAGTTCGTCACCCGGCCAGAGGTGACGCCTACTCCCCACCTTAAAGCGGCAGAGCCCCCCTCTTCTCAACTAAAAGAACCTCCCAAAGGGCCGGCGGGGTGGGAGGTGCGGCCAGGGAGGGACTCTTCTTACACCTTTATTTTCACGTTCACATTCACCGGACCTCCCCACCGCCTCCTGCAGCACCGGGGAGCAACACGGTGGAAAAGGCGCGGAGGGGGGAAGGGCAATGTGGAATTTGGCCATCTTTGACAGAAAAGAATTGGGAGCTGCCAAAGGAAGGGGTTCTTCCCTCACACTTCCCTGCTGTCCTGGTCCCGGCCTAGTCCTCAGTCTTCGAGGAGACCCCTGCCTACCTCCAGGATGCGGTTCCACCCTAACCATCCCCTCTCCCGTCCCTGGTCTTCACCCCTCTGTCTCTGCACTGCCTTTGCTGTTGCCAGCTTTCTCCCCTCCCAAGAGTGCAGGCCCCTTTCGGGGTTGCACTCTCCTCCACCTTCTCCGAGGCACGTTCTAGCCATGTCCAGCAGACACGTTGGGTAGCAGGGTCTCTTCTTCCTTACGGAGCCCGCCCCAGCCCCACTCACGCACCGCTATCTAGTGCCTATAGAGAACCTCTGCCCAGATCCTAGAATCGCTTCATAACCGCTTTTTTAATCACTTCCCTGGTTTTTGGAAGGCCTGTGCTTTGGAGAGCTCAAACCCCAGGCATTCCGGCACTGCCCCCTGTGAAGTGAGAGGGTAACCCATTAGATTGCACTTTGCTCAGAAGGAAAAATGACGGCACCATGGTGAGCGCATGTTGCTGAATAAAGCTCAGATTCTGACTACTCCTGTTTTATCTTTGTGGCCCTTGTTGCTGCTGTGCCCAGCTGCTATTACAGACCTGTCTGCTCCACAGCCCTCCCCAGAACACACTGTTTAAATCTCTGTGTTTGTGCTTTGTAGAGTATTGATCTAAGATGTTTCTGTAACTATGTGCACTGGCCCCACAGCTTTTCTCAATCAGTTAAATGAAGACCGCCTATGTTACACTGTACTTCGTATTCTCCCTGAAGATAGACGGAGGCAACATGGCCAAGAGAAGCAGATAAAATTTTCTTCTGTATTTGCCTCCATCACCAAGTTTTAACCAGGTACTTATTTCTAAGAAATGTTAGTTTCCCTGTCTAGAAAATAGGAAACGTTCCTTGTGGCAATCTTTTAACAAATGGTGCTGGTGGTAAAGGATGGTACATCCTCAGTCGTGTCTGACACTTTGTGATCCCATGGACTGTAGCCGGCCAGGCTCCTCAATCCATGGGATTTCCCAGGCAAGAATACTGGAGTGGGTTGCTATTTTCTTCTCCAGGGGATCTTCCCTACCCAGGGACTGAACCCTCGTCTCCTGTGTTGGCAGGCGGGTTCTTTACCTTTGAGCCACCAGAGAAGCCCATAAAGGACGATACAGGAGAGCCCTGAATGATAAAACTTTGGAAACAATTTAAAACTCTGGGCTGGTCATGCAAGTTTCTATACCATGGCTCCCCAGCTTAGATTCTATGAAAAACTGTTTTTTTCATAGCAGACGTTTTCTCTTTGTCTTATGTTATGACTGAGCATGCTGTGCTGTGCTTAGTCACTCAGTCGAGTCTGACTCTTTGCGACCCCATGGACTGTAGCCCCCCAGGCTCTTCTGTCCACGAGGATTCTCCAGCAAGAATACTGGAGTGGGTTGCCATGACCTTCTCCAGGGGATCTTCCCAACCAAGGGATTGAACCCAGGTCTTCCGCATTGCATGTCGAAAGAAAAAAGGCAAAAGCAGGTATAAATATAAATTTAAGATCAATTGAAGGATTCCTAATGGAAAAATATTACAATGCTTTTTGTCAAGTTTTGGTGATAGAATATTTGATGAAACATAATAAGGACCTCTGTAAAAAAAAAAAATGGTACGAGGAAAGTCAGGTCTGGACATATGAAAAGATAATTAAATCCAGAAATATGCAAGAGGCATTTACAATTACTAATGTAGATGGAAAGAAGGGATTCACAGACTTATCTGTAAGAGAAAACCACTACTAAAATAAACTCTGGGCTAGGGTGTTCCAGACCAGATCACCTCTGCCCAGAAAGGTAAAAAAAAAGCTCATTATAAGAAGTCTTAACCATTTTACAAAGCCTTACACCCTCACTTAACTATATATGTCAAAGTTTGGAATTATTTACTGAACCAGAAGAAAAAGCAAATGAATATTAAATGTGCAACACCAGGCTAAAAGAGCAATAATACTGAGAATTTAAGCAAGCTGAAAGTCATGAAATTCAAAGGTTAGAGACTCCATAGTAATGGTAATTTAGCTACATTGCACATGGGATAGAAATGCATTTAAAATATTATTTACTGTAATGAAGTAGTTTATCTATTTTTATTAGTTTTTTTCCTCTGAATTTTCTAACTTCCATGCATCTGCATCTCACTTGAGAAAGTTTTCTATCTATTTTACTGGATAGGGATCTAGCATACTGTTTATACATAAATACTAATTGATAATGATGAAGTCGTTGTGAGAAGCATCCTTTAAGTAAAAGCTTCAAACTATTTCTCTTACTGTAGAAATTCTAAGATAAATCATTTTTTTAATCCAAACGGTAATAAACAATATTATTTTTAATATTGTTAAAAATAAAAGCTTTCAACACTAAAGAGATCTGGGTTTGATTTTTTACTTTCTGAAATATGCTTCTCCTAATGATGATAAGCACTCACTGTGATACAAACATGGATGGTATGTCTGGCTTAGTTCTTCAACTAATCACCGCACCTGTTATTTGTGTGTCACTAGTCTTTTTCACTTGTAAGCTCCACCTTTGAAATGCTTTTGTTCTCTCAGCTTTTGATAAACATATATCTAAATTTCTGGGTTGGAAAGAACCACATCCTATTTTACAGATGAGAATTCTGAGACATAGAAGTTTCATGACTTGCCAAAATTATGCCCATTTTTAGGGACTAGAATTTAAGTCCAACACTCTACAGCACTGTTCTAACCTCCGAGGATTATTCACTCCTAACAATATTTACTATTGTAGGAGAGAATATTAGATAATAAAATCAAGACTCGGAAAGGCTGAACCCACTCAGTCAGCTGGTGGTAGGGTTACAAGCATCTTGCTATTTAGTTCAGAAGTCATGTCCGACTCTTTTGTGACCCCATGGACTGCAGCCCACCAGGTTCCTCTATCCATGGGGATTCTCCAGGCAAGAATACTGGAGTGGGTTGGCACTTCATTCTCCAGGGATCTTTTGGATCCAGGGATCGAATCTGAGTCTCCTGGATTGCAAGCAGATTCTTTACCACTGAGCCACCCAGGACAGCAAGGGTTATAAGAGGCCCTAACAAATTCTTGTCCTTGGTCAAAGTCCGTAGTTTGTTCATGATTTCCTGCTTCTTAAACTGTTTCTTACCAATTTATCTGGGCTTCCCCAGTAGCTTAGCAGAATCCACCTGTGATGCAAGAACTGCGGGTTTGATCCCTGGGTAGGGAAGATCCCCTGGAGGAGGGTATGGCAACCCACTCCAGTATTCTTGTCTGGAGAATCCCATGGACAGAGGAATACTACCAAGATGGTCATTTATGACTGAAAATGAGGGGTTAGAATGGACCAGCATCTTGACTTTCATAGGTACTACCCAATGCTGTAGTAAAATAGTCAGGAAGGGATTTCTTCTTTAGGCTGCCCATGAAGCAGATTTCACCAATCCATTTAAGCCAATGAGAAGTTCCAGAGCTTCATCCCTGCCAGGTATATTGAGGGCTAATTGTCCTTTTTGTAAGGAAGAAATCAAAATTCCCATCTCCTTTCTTCCTGCCACTCCACCTGGGGCCATTGGCACTCTGATGTGAGCTTGGGTCTTGTTCTATGTCCCCACATATCTGCTTTCCACAACCCGGGCATCAGAGGCACTCTATCTGTAAAAGCTCTGACAGATCTGTCATGTGACACTCATTTCCCTTTAGAAGGTACCACACTCACTCCATTGCCTGCCTTCTAGAAGCCAAACTTTGTAACACCCAGTCTGCAAATTCTTAAGCCCTAATTGATCGATTACCGTGATATTGAATGGTTTGCCTTGGAAACAAACAGAGATCATTCTGTTGTTTATGAGATTGCATCCAAGTACTGCATTTCAGACTCTTTTGTTGACCATGATGGCTACTCCATTTCTTCTAAGGGATTCCTGCCCACATTAGTAGATATAATGGTCATCTGAGTTATATTCACCCATTCTAGTCCATTTTAGTTCGCTGATTCCTAGAATGTCAACGTTCACTCTTGCCATCTCCTGTTTGACCACTTCCAATTTGCCTTGATTCATGGACCTAACATTCCAGGTTCCTATGCAATATTGCTCTTTACAGCATCAGACCTTGCTTCTGTCACCAGTCACATCCACAGCTGGGTATTGTTCTTGCTTTGGCTCCATCCCTTCATTCTTTCTGGAGTTATTTCTCCACTGATCTCCAGTAGCATATTGGGCATCTACCAACCTGGGGAGCTCCTCTTTCAGTATCCTATCATTTTGCCTTTTCATACTGTTCATGGGGCTCTCAAGGCAAGAATACTGAAGTGGTTTGCCATTCCCTTCTCCAGTGGACCATAGGAATCAAGATTGCCAGGGGAAATATCAATAATCTCAGATATGCAGATGACACCACCCTTATGGCAGAAAGTGAAGAGGAACTAAAAAGCCTCTTGATGAAAGTGAAAGAGGAGAGTGAAAAAGTTGGACTTAAAGCCTAAC
>NW_011493897.1:714508-749349 GCF_000754665.1 Bison bison bison | reverse complement strand
CTTAAAGCTCAACATTCAGAAAACGAAGATCATGGTATCTGGTCTCATCACTTCATGGGAAATAGATGGGGAACAGTGGAAACAGTGTCAGACTTTATTTTTGGGGGCTCAAAAATCACTGCAGATGGTGATTGCAGCCATGAAATTAAAAGACGCTTACTCCTTGGAAGGAAAGTTATGACCAACCTAGATTAGCATATTCAAAAGCAGAGATATTACTTTGCCAACAAAGGTCCGTCTAGTCAAGGCTATGGTTTTTCCAGTGGTCATGTATGGATGTGAGAGTTGGACTGTGAAGAAAGCTGAGTGCCGAAGAATTGATGCTTTTGAACTGTGGTGTTGGAGAAGACTCGTGAGAGTCCCTTGGGCTGCAAGGAGGTCCAAGCAGTCCATCCTAAAAGAGATCAGTCCTGGGTGTTCTTTGGAAGGACTGATGTTAAAGCTGAAACTCCCAATACTTTGGCCACCTCATGCGAAGAGTTGACTCATTGGAAAAGATTCTGATGCTGGAGGGATTGGGGGCAGGAGGAGAAAGGGACAACAGAGAATGAGATGGCTGGATGGTATCACTGACTCGATGGACATCTGTTTGGGTGAGCTCTGGGAGTTGGTGATAGACAGGAAGGCCTGGCGTGATGCGATTCATGGGGTGGCAAAGAGTCGGACACAACTGAGCGACTGAACTGAACTGAATTGATCGATATAGAAATGCCAGTTCCCCTTCCCCAGCTTTCCAGTTTAGCCATAGTCCATCATGGCTCAATGAGAAACAACCAATATGTTCCACGTGCTCTAACCATTTCTCCCCTAGATCTCTTGGTCTTCAGGCCAGTTCTTCACATCTGTCCTTACAGTCTCATGTCTCCTTTCTTACTCAGTTTCCACTAATTTACTATTTCATATATTCTTAACCTCTTTCCCAAGAATAATTCTCTGCAAGTATTTCTACTATTTAATTTCATTTTCTTCTGCTAGACCTTTCTCCAGGAATTTTGCCCATTGGATATACCTATTTTATTTTTCCTGGGTTCTGCCTTCACTACTAAAATCTTCCCATTTCCCACAATCAGTCTCTTCCCAGCTTTTCTGGAGTTGGAACCCAACTACTGCAGCTTTGACCTCACTTCCATGGTTTGAGTCCAGGTTGCTCTTACTAGCCACACTGCCTTTTGGAATCCTTGACCACCTACCATTCCAGCAATTGAAATTCCTATGGCTGAGATGTACCCACATTTGTTTTCACTCCTGGGCTGGCAGACATTACTAGAAAAAAAACCCCATGAAACCAAAAAAAAATATGGATCTCAATCAAATTTCAAGTGATGAAACTTTAATCGAACTTTATTGGGTTTTACTTGGCAATCCTTTTACGCATCCTCATTGCCTCCTATATCATTTCCTACAGCAGTTATTCCAAACTTTGTCTCCTACTTCTCCTACACTGCAAGACCAACCATGTCATCTCATCTCAACTTGGAAGGGTTTTGCTCAGTTATCTGTCTGTCTTCCATTTACTTACTCTTTAGAATCTTTAGTAAAATCTTTCTTACACAAATACTCTTTTCCCCCCTTTCGTTTCATTCCCAGTTTATCTATAGCGTAACCTACATTCTCTCCCATCACAATTCCTTTTCTTCCTCTGTAATTAACCCAACCATCTAACCAAAATCCTTTCTCCAATATGGCCAAACCTAATCACCAAATCCATCCAATGAATATCCTTTCCTTACTCTCTTATGGTTTGAGCTCCAAGATACAAAGATATTCTTGTTTCGTCTAGTCCCCATCCCTCAATTTTATTGAGATATAATTGACATATAACATTGTGTAAGTTTAAGGTATACATATAGTGATTGAATATATGTATATATTGTGAAATAATTACCACCTTGACTTTAGTTAACATCCATCATCTCACATAGTCACGATTTGTGTATGTGTGATGAGAACTTTTAAGACCTACTCTCCTAGCAACTTTCAAATATACACTACAGTATTGTTGATTATAGTCACCATGCTGTACATTACACCCCCACATCCTATTTATCTTATAACCGGAAGTTTGTACCTTTTGACTGCATGTGTGTTTGTGTGTGTGCTCAGTCCCATCTGACCTGCCAAGCTCCTCTGTCCAAGGAATTTTCTAGGCCAGAATACTGGAGTGGGCTGCCATTCCCTACTCAAAGGGATCTTCTGGACCCAGGGATTGAATCCACTTCTCCTGCATCTCCTGCATTGGCAGGTAGATTCTTTACCTTTGAGCCACCTTTTGAATACCTTCATACCTTTCCCCCAACCCTCTACCCTCTGCCTCTGGTAATCACCAATCTGTTCTCTGTTTTTGTGAGTCTGGGGTTTTTTGATTTCACATACAAGTGAGATCACACAGTATTTGTCTTTCTCTGTCTGACTTACTTCACTCAGGATAATGCCTTCAAGTTTCATCCAAGTAATGGCAAATGGCATAACTTCTTTTCTATGGTTGAGTAATATTTCACTGTATATACATATAACATACCTTCTTTATCCATTCATCTATTATTTGGCTATTGTAAACAGTGCTGCTGTCAGCATGGGGGTGCAGATATCACTTCAAGATGGTGATTTCATTTCCTTCTAATAGATACCTAGAGGTCTGTCTACTTTATTGACTTAAATACTTCCTTGACCTGAACATTTCTTGAATGTTCCTTAAACTCCTTGGTTCTTTGATCTTTTCTTTCTCCACTCCTCCCTAGGATTTCTCTCTCTTGCTCTCTTAACTTTAGCTATCACCTCTTTGCAGTTGATCAACACATCTGCAGGTTTAACACAGGCCTCTCTTGAGCTTAAATCCTGCATTTCTATTCACTCAGCTTACCCATCTAGGAGTCAATTTAATACATCAAAAAACAAACTCACAATCTTTCAGAATTATGCACTGTCTCTCACTTAGGCTCGAAACTTTGGAGTAATCCTGACTCAAAATTTCCAGCCGCTATATATTTTACTCAATCATCAGTGTCCACAAATTCCTCCTTAAATCAATTTCTTGTTTTCTGTTCTCAAGTTGGGACTGTTGTAATAGTTTCTAAATAGACATTCCTGCCTCCAGCTTCTCCTCTCAATCAATTCTCCGCGTTCTTCCTAAATAGATCTTTCCGAAAGACCTGTGTGTGTATACAT
Source organism: Bison bison bison (assembly GCF_000754665.1). NCBI lineage: Eukaryota > Metazoa > Chordata > Mammalia > Artiodactyla > Bovidae > Bison > Bison bison. Next base: position 746,184 of record NW_011493897.1, on the reverse strand, counting down.
ACATGTACATACGTGTGTGTGCATCTAATCATTTGTGCAGGGCTAATTCCTCTCTAATTATTTAAGCCCTACTTGTTCTTCTGGAACCAACTATCCCAACATCCCCACAATATAGTATAGCAGGAAAAACAGTGGCTTTAGAGTTACCAGGACCTGGATTTGAATATTAGACTGCATTTTACTGGCCAAATAACTTCAAACTTCATAGAAAAAAAATATTATTTTCTTTATCATTAAGTTCAGTAGTAGGTGTTTATATCACTTGTTTTAGAACACAACTTAGATATGCAAATGTATAATATTAATAGTGTGTGTACATGTGTGCAAAGTCACTTCAGTCCTGTCCAACTCTTTGCGACCCTATGGACTGTAGCCCACCAGGCTCCTCTGTCTATGGAATTCTCCAGGCAAGAATACTGGAGGGGGTTGTCATTCCCTCCTCCAGGGGATCATCCAGACCCAGGGATCGAACTTGTGTCTCCTGCAGCTCCTGCATTGCAGGAGGATTTTTTACTGCTGAGCCACCAGGGAAGCCCAATAATAATATCATCTACCTTTTGTTGTAGTTGCCAGTCCTTCCCTATATCCTGAGAGCAGAATCTGACACCTCTTTGTGTTTCAAAGTCATTTAGCTATTGCTACATTTATTGAGCATCTACTAGATGCAGGGCATCTTGAGGGGAACAAAAAATGAATCGGGTACACGATTTTGTCTTCCAAGTATAATCAGACTTATACGGAAGATTCATTCATCGGGGGTGGTTGAGGGGGAGAGAAAATTCTTAATTTACCAGGTACTTTGCAAAGTACCAAAGATTCAAATAAGAAGAGGCCATGTTCCTTGACATTAGAATCTGGGATCTATCCAGTTAGGGATACTGATTAGCAAACATTTATAATCAAGTATAGTAAATACTGGTTCAATCCCTGGGTTGGGAAGATCCTCTGGAGCCGGCCATGGCAACCCACTTCAGTATTCTGGCCTGGAGAATCACCATGGACAGAGGAGCCTGGTGGGCTACAGTCTATGGGGTCTCAAAGAATTGGACATGACTGAGTGACTAAGCACAGCACAGCACATAGTAAATGCTATGATATGGATACATACCAGGCATTTGGGGCACACAGAGGAGGGGTATCTAAGTCAGACAGCAGAGTCAGGGGACACAATAAGACCTGAGCAGAATCTTAAAAAATGTGTAGCAGCAACCAGGCAAGACTCAGCAATGAGCAAAGGCTTGGCTGTATGAGAATGTATATAAATAACTGCAATACAAGAGAGAAAGTAATAAATAAGTGGCAGAGCAGAAGCAAAAAGTGGCAGTCAAGAGGAGGTACATTCTTGGGAGTCGGGTGAGGTGAGCAGAAACTGCTGTGTGGTAGTGGAGGCATTTGAAGCAATCTGAAGGATTAAGGGGTCAAGTTCAGACACGCGGTGGGGCCGGATACCTCTTTGTCCTCTGAGCATTCTGTGCTGTGCCCTGTACACAGTGATATAGGACCTTGTTTGCTGTGATGATGGCGATGATTATGATGATGGTGGTGATATCTAGGTTTTTATCATGAAGTTGCCTCTTTCCAGACTGTTTACAAGGGGAGAATCATGAATCAAAAAAGCATTTCTCGGTGGAGAGCCTCTCAGTCAGACTGCCTGGCTTGAATCCCAGCTTTCCATTAGAGGGCTGTGTGACTTTAGAAAAATTACTTAACTTCTCTAGGGTTGAGTTTTTTCTTCCATAAAATGGAGTAATGATAGTGTATGGAACAAATGAATGACTACATATAGACATGTAGGAAGAGTGCCTGGCACACTGTAGGTACCCAATAAACCTTGGTTATTATTATTACATTTGTGCATCTCTGGATTATCCACAATGGGGTTGGCCTTAAGAGAGATTTTAGGAGCACTGAAAAGGCCATCTCCTCAATACTTCACTTATTGTCACATCACTTCTCACTCGTTGGTATCTCTTCAACTCTCCTAATACACTCCTTTAAATTCTGTCATTAGACATTCATACCTTTGGATTTGAGATGTCACTTTCCCAGTATCTTGGGAAGGAACATAATAAGGGGTCGGCCCTTTGTCACTTTAAAATTTTATCTGGCCAGACCTCTATCCTTCTTAACTGCCAACTATACTGAGGAAATATGGAGAACACAGAAAAGGTTAATTCTGAAACTTGGAGAAACTTTTTCCTCAGAAACTCAAGCTAGAAGGAGATACTCAGAGGGCTTCCCGAGGACAGCAGGTCCTCTGGGATTGGAAAAAGAGGTGAGACAGCAGAGAGAGGCCAAGAAGTGATGAGGAAAGCAAAAATAAGGTCATTCGTGTCAGTAAAGACACTAACTTAACAAACAGTGCTGATCTTAACTTTGGAACTCTTCAATCACCACGCCTTTCTCCTCTCTGTGCTGTGTTTTAGAATAAATAATTTTTCTCAGGATAAATCTTGATTTATATTAATGAAGGAGACCATACAGGTGATCAAGAAACCCCTGGATTTAAATTTTAATAATGACTTTTACTTGTTTGCTTTCTGAGTTATCAAAACTAATAAAACACCTACTATCTGTTTTAATGCCAAATTACTGAGAGCGAGAATTTCATTAGCGGCTGAAGAAATAGTCCCTCTCAGGCACCTTATAGTCCAAATGAGGAAGCATAAAAATTAATAACAACTAATTCCTAAATTGTATAACAGATATGACACAAAACTCTTTCATAGGAAAGGAAAAAAAAAGCAATGAGTAGAGTTTGGAGTAGCAAGCAATAATCTGAAGGATCAGATTGAACTGGGCCTTGAAGTAGGTTTTGGGCAGTTCCAAGAGGGGTTGATGACTTCAGGGGAAGAGAGACAGGAGCAAGCCATGGACTGAAAGGAGAACAGCACTTGTGTAGACAGAAAATGCTAACAGGAAAGGTCATCACCAACAACCATGATGACAGCTGTCATTTATTGAGTATTTAGTATTTGCATGTGCCAGGCACTATTCTAAACACTACATTTATACTGTCTCATGTAATACACATAATAACCTCATGAGATACGAACTGCTATTCTCATTTTACAGTTGAGGCGCCAGATGCTTCAAGGAGTAAGTGACTGTCCTAAATCATGCAGCTAAGTGGGAGCTGAGTTTAAAACCCAAGTCAGCCTGAGGTGAAAGCTCTTAACCAGCCCACACTACAGCCTCTCTTCAGCATGGATGTTAGGAAGCAATGGGGCATATGATTGGTTAAATAAGTTGGGAGTTCATTACACAAAATATAATTTAGAGAAAGCATACAAGAGGGATACACAGTGAGTTTTTTAAAAAGCCAGATAAAATAAGCTACAAGGATATATTGTACAACATGGGGAATGTAGCCAATATTATATAATAATTATAAATGGAGTATAGAAAAAGAAACTGTTAGTCCCTCAGTCGTGTCCACCTCTTTGCGAGCTCATGGTCTGCCACAGAATTCTCCAGGCAAGAATCCTGGAGTGGGTTGCCATTGCCTTCTCCAGAAATGGAATATATGTAACCTTAATAATTATGAATCACTATGTTGTATACCTGTAACTTATGAAATATTATACAGCAATTATACTTTAATAAAAAGAGTAACGAAAACCTTAGTATTAAAAAATAACATGCTTATGCTTTCTTCATGGTTTACTCTATTAGTAACTTTCAACTAAAAGATTGTTCATTCTAAATAAAACAATACTGTAGAAAAAGCTAACATGCTTAAAAATTTACAACTTTTTGATGAATAATTTTATATTGTTATTTACTAGTAGCCATTTAACAAAAATATGTGTATCTGAAAATACTAACAAATACTGCATTCGATGTCTGTATTTATCAAAACAGAACCAAAGTATGCATGTCGCCATTGTTGTTTATTTGCTAAGTCGTGTCTGACTCTTTTGTGACTCTAAGGACTGTAGCCCGCCAGGCTTCTCTGTCCATGGGATTTCCCAAGCAAGAATGCTGACGTAGGTTGTCATTTCCTTCTCCAGGGGATCTTCCTGATTCAGGGATCTAACCGGAGTCTTCTGCACTGGCAGGCGAATTCTTTACCACTGATGTATATATGTGTTTATATACCCAAATAACCAGCAGTATAAATCTTTATTAATAAAAAAAAAGTCACAGTGTACGGAACACTGCTTATGGAACAGGCACCTTCCTTACAGCATCATCCTGAATGTGATTTATAATTACACCCATTTTATAGACAAGAAAACCCAAATGCAGAGGTTAAATGACTGCTCAAGCCTCACAATACTTCAACAGCACATTCCAGATTTGAATGCTAGGCTGGTGGCAACACCTGTGCCCTTGCGACTAACCTACACAATCTCTCTTCTGAGCAAGGGAAAAATTGTGTAAAAAATAACACCACTGCAATTTACATCGTGTCTTTCAAAGCATTTTCATATTCATAGCAACAGCCAACTCTTACAATAACCACGTGATAAGGTTCAGACGATACCTCCATCATCAGTTCAGTTCAGTTTAGTTCAGTCGCTCAGTCGTGTCTGACTCTTTGTGACCCATGAATCGCAGCACACCAGGCCTCCCTGTCCATCACCAACTCCCGGAGTTTACTCAAACTCAGTGAATAATAATAGTAGTTATAGTTATCATTAAAATAATAGTCTTAGTCATCACTGACTGAGTGTTCCCCATACACCTGGCACTGTGCTAAGGTCTTTAAATGGACTACATGGATGGTTCAGTAAGATAGGCTCTATTATTATCCTTACCTTGCCCATGAGGAAATGGGTACTCTCCTAACTGGTGTCAAGAGAGGTTAAGTAACTTAATGAAGGAGACTGGGCTCAGATAAGTTACAGAACTAATTCAAGGTCATGAGATAACGAGTGTGATTCCTGGACCAAAGCACAGATCCCCCAATTCCACATCCACGAAATAGAAATATCCTTTTCATGTTATGAGACTAACAATGAATCCGCAGCTACAGGAAGGACAATTTGAAGACAGAGCTACAACCAGTAAGGAGAGCAGCTGCAAGACTAATGTGTGGTAAATGTGAGATGATGCAGAGCCAGGTAGGATAGTGTGAGGGGGAAGGAAAAGGTGGCCAGGCCAGGGGCTATCTGAGGAAGATTATGCTAGCTCACTTCTGCAGCATGAAAATACAAGAGGAAGGAAAAACAGCATAAGTTTGGCTTCTAGCCATAAAATCTGTGAAAAGAGGGACACTGTGGTCAGAAATAGGAGTGGTTTGAAAATGGCACTGGCCCACAGTGAAATAACACTACGTACCAACTAGGAATACAGTTTTGAAAAGTTAGGCAATAACAAGTGTTGTGTGAATGGAGAGATGCTGTAATTCTCATACACTGCTGGTGGGATGGTAAAATGGCGCAGCCACCTTTGAAAACAGTTCTGTAGTTTCTTAAAAAGTTAAACATAAGTTTACCAAACAACCCAGCAATTCCACTCCTGCATGTCCACAAAGACTTGCATGTGAATGTTCTACTGCAACATTATCTCAATAGCCAAAAGGTGAAAACAGTCCAAATGTCCATCACCTGATGAACGGATAAATAAAATGTGGTGTGAGGAGGGCATGGCAATCCACTCCAGTATTCTTGCCTGGAGAATCCCACAGAAGCCTGGCAGGCTACGGTCCATAGAGTTGAAAAGAGTCAGACATGACTAAAGTGACTTAGCACGTATGCACACACAAAACAATACTGTAGAATATATTCAACAATAAAAAACCAAGTACTGATACACACAATAACATGGATGCGCCTCAAAATCACTTGCTAAGTGAAAGAAGAGAAAAGTGAAAGTGTTAGTCACTCAGTCGTGTCGGACTGTTTGGAACCCCATAGACTGTACTCCTCTGTCCATGGGATTCTCCAGGCAGGAATACTAGAGTGGGTTGCCATTTCCTTCTCCAGCAGATCTTCCCAACCCAGGGACTGAACCCAGGTCTCCTGCATTTGCAGGTGGTTTCTTTAACAGTTGAGCCACCAGGGAAGATGCCAGATACAAAAGACTATAATATTGTATAATGTTATTTACATGGAATGTCCAAACAAAGCAAATCTATAAAAGAGAGCAGATTAGTGGGACTGGAAATGGGAATCAACTGCAAATGAGTATGAGGGGTCTTTTTGGGGCGAAGCAAAGGTTATAAAAATGGGTTTTGGTGATAGTTGCACAATACTGTAAATTTACCCCCCAAAAATCATTGAGTCATTTATACACTTAAAATGAGTGAATTCAGGGTATGCAAGTTACATCTCAGTAAAGATGTTCTTTAGAAAGGTGAAGCTGGTTTGTGAAGGAAGAGAGTTAAGTTTTGGAATCATAGGTGACCACTGGACACTAAAGTGGAGATGTCCCACCAGGTAAGAGGTGCAGGTGCAGAGGTGAAAGTCGAAGGAATAAAAATGGATGAGCTCACACACACACACACACACACACAAAACAGACACACACAAAACAGACACACACAAGAGGAAAGGAAGAAAGAAGATGCCAATGGCAAACCTTTGGTGTAACTACCATTTAGGGGCAGGGATAACAGTTTACCTGGGCTGACATGGTATTCACCCTGGTAGCAACATATCCAGCTAATATTCAAATTTACTTGTATTGTCTAAGTGCACACCTACTAACAGCAAAGGTATGTGCCACACAGCAGGGCAAAGAGTGGGGTAAATCTACTTGCGGGAAAATTGCCGCTAAGTGACTAAAATACACAAGGATAACTGGGAATGGACTGAATATGTTCCCTGTATTTTGGTGCTAAAAAGAACTGCACAAACATTTTTACCCAAATTAGAAATAACATCAGCATTAGGGAGTGCAGTTTTCAAGAGCAATGATATTTCACTTAGTCACTAGCAACCAAGAAGGATGGATACTGCGCTGGGCCACCCCTAGAATCAGACTCTTTGGCCCCAATATTGACTTCTGAATTTAGAAGGAAGCAGCAGAGATTCTCAGATAAACTACAACTGCTTTTCCACCTCAGAATTCATGGACCCTTCTTCCTCCTGCCCTGACTCCATCCCTAACCAAAGCTTAGAATTTTGGGGAGGAGACCCTCCCAGGCTAGGGACTAAAGACCCCTTCCCTCCCCTAAGGCCTGACAATTCTTTGTTTCTCCTTCTTTCACATTTCTGGTTGGTGTAAATGAAGCAAAATTAGACTACAGTCCTTGGCTGTGAAAATAAAGGAAAAAAAAAATCAAAGACTCATGAAGCTCAAGATAGAAAAGGAAGCCCAAGATTGAAACCACACTGGCTTCAGGACCACCCACCACCCATACCACTAAGCAATGGGTTCCAAATCCTGGGTCCAAGGTGGATACTGAGGTAGAATTTAGATTGGGTGGGGGGAATAAAACTTAAATTTCACTAACTTCTACTTGAAATTTATAATTCCTTTCAGTGATGAAGATAGGCAATAGATCAAGGCAGAGCAACCCATGACTTTTCACCAATAGAATCACAGACATTTTCACATCATCTTACAGTTGTGGCAGATATTCTAAATATTGTTTACACTCATCACTATGACAAAATTACAGTAGTTATTAGATTTGCCAATAGACTTTTTTTTTAATTAATGCCCTAATAAAGAAGCACATAAATTACTATAATACAAATTAGAGGCTTTGAATATGTTTGATATTTCATTATTGAAATTATTTCATTATGCACTATTTTTGTATCACTATGTATTTTATTTTACATGTTTAAAATCATGATTCTGTCCATAGGCTTCACCAGACTGCTCAAGGGGGTCCAAGTCACAAAAATGGTGAAGGACTCCCAGGCTGGAAACCACCCCCAGTCCTCATTCACCGCCACCAAAAGTGAGCCTCCCTGGGTGCCTGCAGTCCCACCATTAGTGAACATTTCCTTTGGGTTTTTAAGATTTCCATTAAATTGCAAATACCCCCAGAGGAGAAGAACTTCTCCAAGCGTTATTAGTTAACCCCTTAAATGGGGTTGTTTAGCAGCTAGCTGAGCACAACGCCCTACAATTCAATTAAGCAAGCATTTATTGAGCTCCTGCCACGGGTAAAGGAGCCAGGCTGGGGTACGGGGAGGGAAACCCTGCAAGGCTTCTTCCCTCAAGGGTGCCTGCAATCTAGTAGGAGGCAAAAAACAAGTACAGAAAAGACAAGGGAAGAGCAACGCTAAGGGGAAAGGGCAAAGATCAAAGATCGTCCTAGCGGAGGGATGCCTCAGGAGAAAAGAGACTCCCTCGTGCTCGCATTCCAGAAGGAGTGATGAGTATCCACTCAGTGCCAGGGCCGCGGAATACCACCTTAGTCAAGGTCACTGCCTAGGATTAAGCTAAATGGGTAAAACACGAAGTAAGCTACTGGCATGGAGTTCTCTAGGAGGTATAGGAGACCGAGGAAGCACAGGGGAGGGAGTGCCTTAGTGCCGGCGGGGGCGGGGAGAGCCTAGTAAGACTCTTGGTTGTGATGAATGTGGCACGGAGGAAGTGACATATGAGCTGAGCCTAGTAGGATAAGTTGTTTTTTTTTTTTCCTAAGGGAGACCGAGAGAGAGATGGGGGAAGGGAGGAAGAGGGGGGAGGGGCACCGCATTCCTGGCAGAGGTATGTGTAAAAGAGTCTGTTCTGAGAATCCATTTTCAGTGGGAGTTTAGGGATAGCGGAGGAACCTGGGCAGGAGTCGGGACTGGAATTGCATAGCGGGGCGGTTCTGTGTGAACGGACCTTACATTTAATGCTGGGAAGTTTGCATCCTCTCCTTTTGGAACAATCTTAAAGGAGGAGATATTTGAGCTGGGCCTGAAAGCATGAGAAAAATTTCAACAGGTGGAGATGGGGAAGGGTGGGGAGTGTTTCAGGCGAAACGAACTGCATAGCCAGGCCCAGGGGCTAACAGCATGTGCCTTGGTGAGAACAGTGCTGGAGCCGTGCAGGGTCCAGAGCGCGCCGCACGCACTGGGCGCACCTGGCCGGGGTGGGCGTGGGGGAAGAGGGATATGGGGGGATGCTTGTTAACAGCGCGGGTTCTGGGCCCGCAAGCAGACTGCCGACTCAGGACCTCTCCCCGCAGGCGCCTGGTTATCAAGCTCCTCTATCCTGATGAGCAGTAAAAGCCGTTTAGGAGAGAAGGCTAAAAGGAAGGTAGGGTTTGAGAACAGGGTAAGAAGTGTTAGTCTCTCTACCATCTCAGCCACCAGGGCAGGGTAAGAATCTTCACTTCAATCGGAAGACAGTGGGGCGCTCTGGAGAATGGAGGCAGAGGGAGAGTGGTATTTATCAAGGCTGTTCTTAGGAAGACCGGTGAGCTGAGGATGAAAAGTGGGGGTCCACGTAAGGGCTATGGCAGTACTTCAGGTAGGGGTATTATGATTTAGGACAGTGGCAGGAGGAAGAGGAGGGGCGTGACAAATGCAAAGACATGCAGGTGACAGAATCTCCACGGCTCACTGGGCAGCTGAGGTGAGTGGAGCGGCTGAGTCACCAATGACTCCAGGGATTTGAGCTGGGCAGTGAGGAAAACAGTAAGGCCTTTAAAAGCAAAGCAGAAGAGAAGGCGCCCTTACTGTAAAGCAGGTGAGGAAGGGAGGTGTTTAGGTGTATAGTGGTGCCGCAGAGTCAGAGGCCAAGAATAGTGATGATTTTTATTTTAAGGGAGCAGCCCCTGGCTAGCAGGATACAGGATAAGAGCAGGTCACCAACCATCAGGGAGCTGGGGTGGAGGAAGGCCACAAAGGCTGCCTTCATCACCACTTTGCTGAGCATCCCCTAATAAGGCGACAGGCACTCTGAGCTATAAACCCAGTCCTTTCTCTTCTCAGGAGCTCCCATTCTCCTTCTTGATGGAAAAGCAGGTGATAATAAAATTTAGCACCCACTCATCTCATGGGAGTGCTGCGGAGGGCAACTAATATACATATATAAATAAGTTGAAGGCACTCAACAAGAACAAAGTGTGCTGGAACTGCTAAACAATAATAAATTCAGCCACCTCCTCCGTCATCATAGTAAACAAGGTATCTTCCTATAAAGAAGATGTGGTTAACCAGATCCTAAAATTGAGACCATCTCTAACAACAGACACAGCCTCTAACAACAGGTAATTAAATCTAAACTCTTGATTTTCAAGAATTCCTTCCTCAGAGAGTCTCAGAATGACCCTAATATCTCTATCAAGCTGTGGCCTGGACCAGATGGCAATTAATAAACATGAAAGTTACTTTATCGTCCTCCCTCCCATTCTTAGTATCAAAGTGTGACTAACATCAGCATCCAAACTACAGGCAGTCTCCACCATCCCCCTAAGCTGTACTCCCTGTCACACCCCTGAGGTCCCTCTCTTGGCAGAATGGTGCCGTATAAAATATTCAGATCCTAGGTAGGATGTGTGCAACCTACACAGGAAAGAAGGCTGTCAGGAAAAAAAAAAAAACAGCTCTCCTAAAATGACAAAGATAGCAAATCCATTTAAAAGGACCACATCTCTAATTATATGTTCCATGCATAGCAAATCTCTTAATAAATCCCACCACAATCTCTGCTCCCCTAAAGACCAGACCTGAGAGGCAATAACTCCCCTCCTCTGTGGCAAAATCCAATTTTCACACCTGGTAAATGAAATAACTCCACTGTGAACCAAGGTCGGGTTGGGGTGAGCCGTTAACAGAAGGTTAGGGGCTGCACATCATGTAACAGCTCTTCTGGGAAGCTCTTCCAGAGACTTGTTCCTTTTATGCCAGCTGATACTACTCGGCCAGAAAACCTCCAACCTCCTAGGTTACAAATGCGAAAGCGTTTGTCACCCGGAGTGGTTATAATTGAGCACTCCAGTTCTCGAGTCATATATGTGCAAGGTCTGGCTTTAGTCTTTATCTCTGGTTTGGTATGAAGTTTTCTTACCATTTGTGTACTTTCAGGGCATAAGCTTATACCACATTCCTGACGAATTGACTACAAGAAGGGGAGATGCTACTGAAATTTACAATGGTAAAGGAGTAAAATACCTGAGGAACAAAAAATGTAAAGCTTGAAAATCCAGGCAGGATGTATACATTGTACAGAACTATTCAGGAACAACAAAGTGGACATCCACAAGGAACACACACACACACACACACACACACACACATTCTTAAAGATAATTGGAATAATCGCCAGAAACACATCTCAGGATACATAAGAATTAGTAAAGGTGACATCACAGATAAGTAGAAAAAGGAAGAATTGCTCAAGAAATACTGAAATAATTATCCTCCTCTTTGGAAAAATTTTCACATCCTTATCTCACATCATATAATAAAAAATTCCAGTGGGATTAAAGTGATAAACATAAAAATGAATCCTTTTTTTTTTTTAAACTAGAAGAATACATAGATAAATATTTATCAGACCTTGGGGACAGGCAAAGATATTCTTAGAATAAAATCAAAGGAAAAAATAAATAATTCAATAGATGTGACTACATAAAAATGTAAAATTCTGTATGTTTAAAAAATTATAAAACTAAAAGACAAACAACCTAATGAAAAAAATATTTCCAACAAATAAGATTTCAACAAATATGACTGAAAGAAGTTTATGTTCTTGGCATATAAAGAGCTCATACAAAGCAATATGCAAAATGTAAATACCCGAGTTGAAGAAAATTAACAGAAAAAAAATCACTTGAACTTATGAAAAAATTCATTCTAACTTGTACTCAAAGAAGCAATATAATAAATAAATCATATTTTCTATGCAGACCTGGCACATGATAAACATTTGGTAAATACTCATTGACTTGTTCAAATTAACAAAAAATAAGAAAATCCCAGTGTTCAGGATGTGATCAAATGAGTGCTCTAACATGCAACTTGTAGGATTACATACAAAAGCAGGGGTCAGCAAACTGCTTCTGTAAAGAGCAGACGGTAAATATTGAGGGTTTGCAAGCCATACAGTCTCTTGCAACTACTGGGCTCTGCCGTTGTAGGCTGAAAACAGCCAGAGACAGTATGTAAATGAACGAACATGACTGTGTTCCAAAAATAGGCTATTTATGGAACTGAAATGAGAATTTCGTATAATTTTAATTGTGTCATGAAATATTATCCTTCTTTTGATTTTCCCCCAACCACCGAAACATGTAAAAACCATTCGGAGCTCAAGGACTGGACAAAAACAGACCATGGGACAGATTTGGCTTATGGATGGTAGTTTGCCCTGTCCTAGAACAGCATTTCTGGCAATCAGGTTGGCACTATACATCAAGAGTCTAAAAAAAGACCATACCCAGGCTTGCCAGTATTAAAATAATCTGGTACAAATCATTTTTAAAATAAAAAATGGAAAGTTTGTACTGTTTTCCCTAATTGTCATGTAATTCCCTTTCTAAGAATTATTTATAAGGAAAAACAAAATAAGGAAACTCAGACAGCTATATACACAGAGAAGCAGCTAAACAGCCAGCAGAATGGGAATGGTTAAATAAAGAACCTTGGTTATGTTCATATTAATATATATGTACATAGAGAAAAGACTGGAGGAAATACAATAAAATGTGACTAGTGCCCTGGATGCTGAGTTCATGAGTGATTTTATATTTCTTTATTCTTTTCTTCTAACAGTTCTCTACAGTACGTAGTTATTACCCTTGTAATTAGGAAGATACTCTAATATTATATTTAAAATAAACTGAAAAAAATAATTCAGAAACTAGTTTACACAGAACAGTCAGAGAAGGAAAAAAAGAGAAAACCTATCCAATGCAACCTAGATGTAAAATCTTGACAAAATCTGCAATGAAAAACAGACTGAAAGTTGCCTGGGTCTAAAACTCAAGCACCACCAAAGTAAAAAAAAAAGTTCTGATCAAAAGCAGCTGAGACCTGGAATCTACAATTGACCCTCTACCGAACATAACTTGAAAAGCATGAAATTAAAGGACCTATCCTTGTGCACAGTGTGGCTAGGGGCATTCAGATGCTTCTTTTTCCTTCTCTGCCAACAACCCCACTCCCCCAAAATAAACTCCAAACAACTGTTGTCTCAAGCTTTAGAAAGACAGAATTCTGCAAGGAAAGCTTGCTTCTTTTGTTTTATTTTTGCAGAGAGATGGCTTCTCTCTTCCAAGTGTTAACTAGCCATTTACACTTGGATGCATCTTTTGCTGCAAAGGGAGAGAGGAGCTAGGGCAGTTTCAGGAAATGGAAGGTTCCCTTAAACAAACTTCAGCTCTTTGAGTTTGGTCCAGAAGCTGACTTACACACAAGGAGTACATGGCTGTATTTTGGGGAACTTACTGTTTGCCCGTCCATTTGCTACCTCTTTATACAGGTTGCTTCTCTTATTTCTAAAAGGAAGCCGATAAAGAGGACTTTCCTCAACACTATCTAAATCAGCAGTCCTCAACCTTTTTGGAACCAGGGACTGGTTTTGTGGAAGACAATTTTTCCACGGACTTGTTGGGGGGAGATTAGGGGTGGGTGGTGGTTTCAGGATGATTCAAGCAGATCACATTTTTTGTGCACTCCATTTCTATTATTATTACATCAGCTCCACCTCAGATCATCAAGCATTAGATTCTGGAGGCTGGGGACCTCTGATCTAAGCAAGTGTCACACCAGTCAAGACCTACCAGATAAGTAAGGCCTTAGAGGGGTCAAATAATTTGCCCAGGGTCATCTAGGTAAAGCCTGGTTTCAAATCTTACTTCGAAGTTTGTGGCATCAGTGGCTGAAATGTTCTAAAGCCAGATTTTAAGGAAAGGCAGGGTAGAGGTCAAATATGTTACCATCAAACCCACCTGAGTTCAAGGTTCAAGATCATGGTATGAGTTGATTTTTCTTATCCTCAGTTTTCCCACCTACAAAAACGGGGGATACTAAAATCTCTCTCTCAAAACTTTTGGAAATTCAGAGACAGTATAAAGAAAATAGCCAGCATATTGTAAGTGCTCAGTGAATGGCTGCTATTAGAACACAACTACTACTCATTTCCTTCGCTAAGTTAAAGCTTAATCAGAAGGTCTCTTCTAGGAAAACAAAGGAGAGTTAAAGGAGGGAAACTGCTAAGGTGACTTGGGAAAAGGCTTTTCCTTTCCTTTATTTCCCAGAGAGCTTTAAGTCTTTGCTTTTCTATTTAAGATAAGGGAAGCCTGTTTGGGACAACAAGTTTGGAAATGGAAGTACTTTATGGCATGTTTATGCTTTAAAAATCAAGTCAAAACTCTGTAAGACCACAAACCACTGCGTATGGTGCTTTTCTAGAAGGGTAGGAGCCATAAAAATATTCCTATACGAAGACGCAGTCTCACAGAGCCCATGAGATGAGCCAAAGGAGACTCTTCTGCCCACAAGGAGGAAGGTGGTAACGTTCTTCACTTCCTTTGTGGTTTTAACCTAAACCACAGCTCCTCCCTTCTAGTTATGTCTTTTCTTTACATACATTCAGATGTGTGTTAGCTTTCTTCCACCTAATATGTCATTCCCTTCCCTGCCATATGGAAAAATAGCATATGTTTCTCTCCCTCCTAGGAAAGCTCCTCCAGCACACAGGAATGGTTTGAGGAGCTCTCACAACCTATCTGTTCTATCCAGAGCTGGCTGCTTGAGTGTCTGCTCCCGGAGACCTCTGGAAGATTCCAGAGTTCTTCCAATGCCCAGGCCCTTGGCTTGGAGGCAGGGAGGATGAATACAGTACTGTGTATGTGTGCGTGTATGTGTTCTGTGCTCAGTCACTCAGTTGTGTCTGATCTTTGCGACCTCAAGGACTGTAGCCCGCCAGGCTCCTCTGTTTAGGGGATTCTCTAGGCAAGAATACTGGAGTGAGTAGCTGTTCCCTTCTCCAGGGGGATCTTCCCAACCCAGGGATCGAACCTGGGTCTCCTGTGTTCCAGGAGGATTCTTTACCACCTGAGCCACCCGAGAAGTGCTGTACATCACTTAGGCAAAAGAGGAAAAGACTTGCTTTGAAATGAATGAGGACATCAAGGCTTCCAGCTGGGGATAAATGGAGGAAATATAATGTCTTATTTTGTTTTTGCTTTTTTTTTTTTTTAAAGGAGGAAAGAAGAATGAATGAAAGGGGAAAGAAGCACAATGCTCAAGCCAACTAAAAGAAAATACCCTAAAAGTAGTGATAGGTTCAGGAAGGTGGGCAGACTGCTGTCTCCTAACTGCTGCTGTGGTTCCTGAGTTAATATTTGCCAGACTTAGCATTCCTGGGCGTGCCGGTGGGAAAACGGGCACTGCTCAGCATCACGTGAGCTCTCCATCCCAGCTGAGGGACGAGATTGCAACCGTATCACACACAGCTCTCATTACTTGTAAGGAAATGATCTTCCTGAGGAAAGCAGCACAAACCATAAACACACTTACTTAAAAAGGCAAAGCTGTTAGTTGTACCCCTTAACTTCATGACTAATACAGTGTGCTGGTCTTCGCTGCCAATGTCTGAGTCTGGAATAGCATTTCCCAGAGCAGATCTGAGGACCCTTTCAGGTCATGGGCTGTGATATGAGAGGGGCACCCTCAGGTTTAACTTTCTTGCCACAAGGAGCAGAATAGCAGTCATTTTCTAAGGAGGAATTTATTAAGCACCATCTATGTCAGGCAGCATATCTATAGCATAATATAGAAAAAGGAAGTTCTTTGCCTTTGAGAACTATCATCTTGTGTTAGTCCCTCAGTCATGTCTGACTCTTTATGACCCCATGAACTGTAGCCCACCAGGCTCCTCTGTCCATGGGATTCTCCAGGCAAGAATACTGGAGTGGGTTGCCATTCCCTTTTCCAAGGGAGCTTCCCGACCCAGGGATTGAGCCCATGTCTCCTGAATTGCAAGCAGATTATTTTACCATCTGAGCCATGAGAAATGCCCATCATCTTGTTAAAGAACCAATATGCCAAATATCAATTCTAAGGCCAGAATCATTTGATCCCTTTGAAACTTTTCCCTCCCTCCATCTTTTAGGTTAAACAAAAACAATAACACTGAAACTTAGGGAGGGTGACTGACTGTCCTCAGTCTCTCAACTAGCAAATTAGCAGGGTTAAAATCAACATTTCATAACTCCAAGTCTGGTACTGTTCCTTATGGTTCACTCATACCTCAAAAGGAACAACTTGAACAAATAACTAAACAAGTTAATATGATACAAACCATGTGTACAGAAGTACTGTGAAAGACAAATTAAGGGAATGAAAAGTCTGATTTTGTCCAGAAAGGTTTCTTTGGAAGAAACATGCTTCAGCATGTGCTAGGTAGGAATTGTCAGAAATTCAGTTCAATTCAACAGCCATTTTCTTAGCGCCGAATGTGTATAAAGCACTCGGCATAGAGAACAGGTAGCCCCAAAAGATGAACATCATACAGTGTGTACCCTAAAAGCAGTATAAATTAAATTTATTAATGGTGAGAAGGGCATGACTGAAGTAAGTTACACAGACAGTTATAAGCCAACAGGAGGAAAAAGCAGATTCTTGGAAATACTGTGATGGCAAAGAAAAGCTGGCCAGGAAATCTACGTGAGAGGGAGGATGCAGATTGTATTAACGTTTTACCAGGGATGGGGGTTGGAGGGGGCTTCTAAATATAAGCTGGATAAAAAGGGAACTAATCAATTAACTTACATTTCAAAGATTTTTGGAGTTTGTCCCTACAGACATAGTCTTTTTATTTCTTTTTGTTTTTGACATAATGTCTTGATACATCATACAACTGTAGCCAAATTCACTCAGAGATTGATATCATGAAGGCTTATTTAAACACACACACACACACACACAAAATAGGTAGGGACTTCCCCTGGTGGTGTGGTGGCTAAGAATCCACTGACCAATGCAGGGGACAGGGGTTTGATCCCTGGTCTGGGAAGATTCCACATGCTGAGGAGCAATTAAGCCCTTGAGGTGCAACAACTAAAGCCCACATGCCAAGAGCCTGTACTGTATAATAAGAGAAGCTACTGCAATGAGAATGCCAACCACCACCATGACAAGTAGCCCCCGCTTGCTCCAATTAGAGAAAGCCTGCTCACAGCAATGAAGACGCAGTGCAACCAAAAGTATACAAATGAAATTTTTAAAAGAGAGAGACAATAGGTAGAAAACTTTGAAAGCACTATTCCCAAGCTCATACTGTTAAAATGTTAAAAACAAAAGAGCCTTCAAGATCACTTGGTCCAACATCTCACTACAAATGGAAAGATTAAGGTCCAGAGAAACAAAGCAAAAACTTACCTTTTCACTAAGGAAAGTAAAAAAGGATCAGGCCCCAAACTAGAGGCACTTTGTTCTAGCTCTAGTGTTCATATTTTCTAAGTCAAAAATTGGGACACAAAACACAAGAGCACTTATAGGCCTAATGGAACAGAATATTTAAAATAAAAATAAAAGTTTACTGTGGTCCTTGATGATGCTTCCAGGGGATGCCACCGTGTTGGTCCTGGCATATTTCAGAAGGTAATCATAGTCTACTCAGAGTCATGAGAGCCTTCCACCGTCCTAATAGAAGCGTCAGAGTCTATCACCACCCAAGGTGAGCCTTGGTGAAAAGAAATGCTAGAGGGACTACAGGCAAGTTCTTCATAAACAAAATGAGATGATAAATAACATAAGACTCTCAGTTTCCAGGCACCAGATTTTCTACAAAGCCTAACATGTGCAGGGCTCAATAAATTCTAAATATAAACTAGAGTAAGCTGATGATGACCTTGGCCAGGGCACTCCTTGGGCATCATAAGATACTCATAGCAACTTTAACCTGGTTTATCTGTAACTTGTACAAATACAAATCCAATTATTTTAATATCATGGTTAGATCATTTCTGGCTTTTCAAAAGTTAAAATTAAAATTCCCCAATATTTATGTAATAACTGTCAGAAGATTTGTGGGTTATTCTTGCACTAAAATAGTCATCCAAGATAAGCACCAGCCGTGTCCACGAAAACTAATATATAATGGTGATGTCCTTTATTAGACATTTCTCTTTTGATGGTAATAGATTTACATGAATTCATACTCACTTTCTCACCTAACTCCTCTAGAGACAGAGACCAGCAGTAAGTTAAGTTGCTAACAGTAACTGGAACCCACAGCTTCTGCCTCGTCATGCTAATACTGAACAAAGAGGTGTATAGAACCATCATTCTGAGAGTTAGAACAGAACACCTGGGCTGATTCAGGACTCACGCTTGATGATGTCATTACTGTCCTAAGTCACTCAGCATTTCTCATCCATTAGAACCATGTTTCAAATTTCAATAGCCATGATGGTTAGTAGTAGTTTCTAAGAAAATAGACTTAAAGAGCTTTGTGCTTTTGGGTTCTATATATTGAATTCCTCCCTCTCACTTCCTGTCTTTGCCTAGACTAGGAAGTGAGCTAATTCACTTTTATGATTCAGTCTGTACTGTGGTGTTTTATTAAGAAATAATACCTTTTAAAAAGTATCTGTTTGCATATTCATAGACTGTATCCAGAAAAACATATGCAAAACTGGTTATCTCTAAAGTGGCTAGGGGATGGGACAAGGTGAAAGGGGGCCTTTTCATTTTTATCTTTCTTTGAATTTTACATTACTTTGTGTATCATCTACTTGTTTAAAGAATATGTTTAAAAATTTTAATGCATAAACAAATATTCTCATTGAGCGTCTTAATCCCAAAATATGTTGCAGCAGTGACCAAGAATAAATAGCAATTGATTTTCGAAGTTTTAAAGGCATCGGCTCCATTCTGGTCTAACCTGCCTCTTATTACTCCACAATGTTTCTTATGCCACGTGCGTGCATGCAAAGTCACTTCAGTCGTGTCCTAGTGCCTTTTAAGCATCCAGCAAAGTTATGAAAAAAAAATTCTCAAGAATCATGAGTCACTGTTCAAAATAACTGGACATTCTTGGAGTGTGCCAAAACTACAGCCAGGAATCAATGAAATACAGATTCTGAGAGTGCTAGTTACACTTTTAAAAATTTACAGAATCCAATGACACATAAATGCACATGAATTTTATCTGGTTTACCCCAACTCTCGGGTTTATTAGATTCAATTACCTATTATTTGGGGCTTCCCACGTGGCGCTAGTGGTAAAGAACACACCTGCCAGTGCAGGAGACATAAGAGACTCAGGTTTGATTCCTGGGTTGGGAAGATCCCCTGGAAAAGGAAATGACAACCCACTGCAGTATTCTTGCCTGGAGAATC
The DNA here is from genome assembly GCF_000754665.1 of Bison bison bison. Lineage (NCBI taxonomy): Eukaryota > Metazoa > Chordata > Mammalia > Artiodactyla > Bovidae > Bison > Bison bison. The sequence goes on along the minus strand of NW_011493897.1, from coordinate 726,988 downwards.
CCATGGACAGAGGAGCCTGGCGACTACGTTCCATAGGGTTGCAAAGCGTCAGATATGACTGAAGCGACTTGGCATGCAACACCAATTATTTGAATATGGACAAAAATCTCTAAATTGTAAGATAAGGCTGAAGCATTGAATAGATAAATATGATGAATCATTAAGGGACCTATTGCAAAATTGTAATACAGCATTTTAAAATGAGAGAAAAGAAAATCTATTCCCCTATCCCTGCCCTCCAATGCATATTCATTGTACTTGTACTACCAAGAGACTTAAGCTTGGAATTTGAAAAACTAAAAAAAGGAAGCATGATGCAATGGAAAACACACAGACCACAGAACCACACATAGCTAAGTTTGAATCACCCGTCTTATTAGTCGAGTGTCTTTGACAATTCATTTAGCTCTTATTTGTTAAATACCTGCTACACTGCAGGCACTTCGCTGGGTGCTGGACACTCAGCATAAAGTAGAGAACAAAGGAGAAATGAGTTAGTTTATCATTTGGTGGGGAAGATGGACAATTAAATTATAGTAGAGTTTGTGAGGGAAACTGACAAGGAGCTAACCTAGTCTAGGGGTCAGAGGTGGCCTTCTGGAGGTGTGATGCTCAAGGTAAGACCAGAAGGATGACCTGGAGTTGGCAAGTGAAGCAACTCCCTCATCTTCAGGTCCTTGTCTGTAAAGTAGGGATTATGGCTGCTATTATATCTCAGAGGTTTTCTCTAAAATTTAATGCATTTTGACATCGAAAGCATTTGGTGCAGCACCTAGCACATAGGACATGCTCAATGCGTGCACGCTCAGTCAGTCAATCAAGTCCGACCCTTTGCGACCTCAAGGACTGTAGCCCACCATACTCATCTATCCATGGAATTTGCCTGGCAAAAATACTGGAGTGGGCTGCCAATTCCTACTCCAGAGTATCTGCCCAGGGATCAAACCTGCATCTCCTGCATTGGCAGACAGATTCTCTACCACTGAACACCTGGGAAGACCACACACCCAATAAACAAGAGCTATTATTGTTTAGCTATTGTTTAATAGCTATTATTGGGACCTCCCTGGTGGCCCAGTGGTTAAGAATTCACTTAACAATGCAAGGGACATAGGTTCAACCCCTGGTTCTGGGAACTAAGATCCCACATGTGGCACAGTCAAATAAATAATAAGTATTTTAAGAAATAAACCAAGTGATATAGCTTCTGGCATGTAGTAAGTGCTCAATAAACGATGGCTGTGATTATTTGTTCACTCTGTACAGCCTTCTCCAGTTTATAGATGAGGCGGCCCTCAAAAGTATAAAACTTACCCAAATGAACCTTCAGCCAAACACTTAGGTTCTCCTGCACGTGCTGCACAGGAGGGGACGGGATAAGCAAGCCAAGTACACGTCCTCTTGGCAGGAACACCCTCAGGCTCAGGGCCGCACACTCACCATGGCAGGGAGGCAGGGGCCCCAAACCTTTTTTGTCACAGGGTTAACATGTTGTATGAGTCAGATCTAAAGTCCTGGCCCCCTCAAAGGCTGCTGGGTCTCCCTGTTTAATCAGACATGAAACAAATCGCGTGCTGCGGCAGAGGCGTACAAACACGCTTTAATTACAATATTGTAACACCAATTAGAGATCTATCTAATCGAGGACTCGGCACTTCCTGCTCGGATATTACTCCCATGTTGGGATAATTACTGCTAATTAAGCTTGGAACTAATTAGGCTAAATGATCTCATTTATACCAACAAAGATGACTTCTAGGAGTTCATAAGAAAAACTAGGGTGATTTTATCATTCTTGGACTATTTGGCATTTCACACTGGAAATAAAGCCCCATCCCCTGCCACCAAGGTGAGCAGATAAGTTTACTCCCCTGGAATTCTGGTCCCAGATGGCAGCAGGTTCTTCATCTGTCTACACAGATTCTCCTCCACAGAGAAACAAATACTGTAAAAACACTGTCCACTCAAATCGTGACAGCAGTAAAGGGTGACTACACACAGCCTTGTTTAAAGTCCTTTTTGCTTTCCTCTTACATGTCATATTCCTCCAGTCTTACCACAGTCAGTGAAGAATAAGGCATGGGTTTGGGGGGCCAGGTAGGCAGACCTGCATTTGGGTAAATTATTTATTCTACCTAATTCTCAGTTTTACATCTCTGCTGCTGCTAAGTCGCTTCAGTCGTGTCCGACTCTGTGCGACCCCATAAACGGCAGCCCACCAGGCTCCCCCGTCCCTGGGATTCTCCAGGCAAGAACACTGGAGTGGGTTGCCATTTCCTTCTCCAATGCAGGAAAGTGAAAAGTGAAAGTGAAGTCGCTGAGTCTTGTCCGACTCTTAGCAACCCCATGGACTGCAGCCTACCAGGCTCCTCCGTCCATGGGATTTTCCAGGCAAGAGTGCTGGAGTGGGGTGCCATTGCCTTCTCCATTTACATCTCTAGTGCAGGGATAAGAATAATGCAGCATTTCTGTGAGGATTAATAAGGTAACACATATGGAATGCAGGATAGTACTTGGCATACATGTGTGTGTGTGCTAAATAGCTTCAGATGTGTCTAAATCTTTTGCGACCCCATGGACTGTAACCCAACAGGCTCCTCTTTCTATGGTAGTCTCCAGTCAAGAATCCTGGAGTGGGTTGCCACTTCTTTCTCCAGGGGATCTTCCCAACCCAAGAATCGAGTGGTATCTCCTGCACTACAGGGGATTCTTTATCCACTGAGCCACCTGGGAAGCCCCACTTGGCACATAGTAGCCCTCAGTAAGCAATAGGACTTTTTTTTCTCTTTAAGTCACCATCATACTCACTTCTAAGTCCTCATGTTACCTGTCTTGCTACTCTTTTCTGGCATAGTGCAGTGGTGGTGGAAAAAGCACGTGACAGGGAGTTAGGAAACATAGTTATTTTCAGGTTTATCTCTAACTAGCCGTGTGACTTGAGCAAGTCACTTCTGCCTGGAAAATAACATTTGGTGCATGTACTGAGCCAGGTCCAGTACTGACTGTTTCACATGAATTTTCTGACTTCACCTTTCTAGCAATACTCTTCACTTTAAAGATGAGGAGTCTGAGACCTAAGTAAATAATTTTTAAAAACAAAAGCCAAAATCTGTCACTGTTATTATAGGACTACGTCAGAAATTGAACCTACATCTCACTCCAGAGCCTACCCTCTTAATCACTGTTACGTTGAATCCCTTTTTTTCCCCTTCCCATTTGTAACTGAAGGAACTGGAGAAGGTATCTCCAAGGTCTCTCTTGGCTCTGACAATCTGTGGTTCTGTCCTATGGGGTGGGCCCTCTTATACATATATTTTGTTGTTGTTGTTGTTGTTGTTGTTGATGTGGACAGTTTTTAAAGTCTTTATAGAATTTGTTACAATATTGCTTCTGTTTTGTGTTTTGGTTGTTTGGCCACAAGGCATGTGGGATCTTAGCTCCCCAATCAGGAATTGAACCCATACCACCTGAACTGTGAGGTCTTAACCACTGGACCACCAGGGAAGTCCCTCAACCTTACTCTTAGCCAGCAATACTAATCAATTATGAAGTCTTTATTGTGTGTCTAATATATGCTGCATTCTAAGGAGAATAAGATGCCTCCTCCCCAACACAAACACCCCAAGAACTTCATTATTAGACTACCTGCCTTAGAGTCCCTGTGCTTTGACAAATGCTTGCCCCATCAGAATTACATATTTTAACTCTTTTCACAACAATGAAACTAACTTCCGTCTTGTAGAAAATCCTTACTTATGCTATCTTCTTCAGGCTCTAGCACTTGGAGATTTTTTTCTTAGAGAAAAAAGTCTGGGGACTCTGGTTCTCTATTATCATCAGAGTCTAATTAGAGCCTCTAGAAATATTGGGTACTTATACACAGATATTCTTTGCCAGATTGTTCTACTGGGGGAAACAAAAACCATAAGCAAAGCCTCAAACTCTGCTCTTAAACATTGAGAGAATTGAAACCTTCCACCTTTTCTTCTAGAGAAGTGTTAAGGGGATGAAAAATGCAATGCTGGCTGGTCCACTACGGTCAGCTCAGACCAAGAACTTCCTGCACTCTATCCTGGGAGGAATTTCTGTTGCTGTAGGAGGAGACGAATGTGACACATTGGTCACCTGACTCTTAGGGGCCTTGGCAGCAAAAGCCTGTCTAAAGCTGGCCTCTAGTCTTACCCCACTGGAACCTAAACTCCAGGAGGACAGAATTGTTTTGTATCGTGTTTCATCTCCAGTACCCAGAACAGAGCCTAGTACGTAGGCTCTGTTCAATAAATGTACGTCGAGCAAATGACTAGGGCTTTCCAGGTAGCTCAGTGGTAAAGACTCTGTCTGTCAATGCAGGAGACGCAGGATCCCCTGGAGGAGGAAATGGCAACCCATTCCAGTATTCTTGCCAGGATAATCCCGTGCACAAAGGAGCCTGGTGGGCTGCAGACCATGAGGTCTCAAAGAGCCGGACATGACTGAGCACAGTACAGGAGCAAGTGAATAGAGTACTGGGTTCCAATACAGGAGTTTGGGGCAAAAACCAAAGAAGCTTCTACACCTTCTCAGACACGTGGAAGTCTGGGGAAGTACATCTTCCCTCCTTTGGTGCATGCTTGCTCTGGCATCTCCCCAGGCGGTAACCCTGAGTAGTGTGGTCTGTTCTTTGACTCCTCTGTCTGGAGGGCTGCCCACAGCCACATCCCGTGGTGATTCCCTCACCCCAGAGTCTCTCTGTGGAGGAAAAGGTATGGGATTAGGGAAGAGGTTTCTTTTTCATTTGCTGAGGAAGAATCCAAGGACCTCAGCATCACCCTGCAGAAGGGCTGGTGGTAAACCCTGCCTGAAGGCCCAGAACACTAAGCATTTCCCAACTCAGGAGCGTGGCTTTGATGGAAAAGAGGGTCTCTGTCTACAGCCAACTCTCTGGAGATTGGAAAACACTTAACTATCCTTGCCTCAGTCTGAAACACACTTCCCAGGGGTGATGTCAAATTGGTCCCACACCTGCAAGGTGAGAGCCTCAGTGATGGTTGGTCAGGAAGCACAAAGAGAAGGAAGAAACAATGGATTTGGGACCAGGAAACTCAAGTCTCAGGCTGGGCAGCTTAACTTCCTTCCAGTGTGTGTCCTAAGTCACTTCAGTCATGTCCAACTCTTTGTGACCCCATGGACTGTAGCCCACCAGGCTCCTCTGTCCATGAGATTCTCCAGGCAAGAATACTGGGGTGGGTTGCCGTTTCCTCCTTCAGGGGATTTTCCCGACCCAGGGATCAAACCTGCATTTCCTGCCTCTCCTGCCTTGCAGGTGGATTCTTTACCACTTGAGCCACCAGCGTGTGTGCTTCCAGTGTAAAATGAGGATAAGAGCCATCCTTCTTCCACCCCTCATCCCTACCCAGAGTTATAAGAATCAAAAGGGATAGTAAATTCCACAGCCGATTGCACACTGCAAATGTCATGTAACAGTGAGTTACCACCTCTTGCCCACTAATTAATTGTCTCTAATTGTACTGGGACCTGACTAGGAATGTCTGTGACCCACTGTGTCCTCAGGGGGCCTGGGTGGGCCCCACGGTGTACAGTTGGTGGATGGTAGGTATGCAGGCAGGTTCCCTGAGACCAAGCATGAGCCCGTCTCTGCCAGAGATTGGTTTGGCTGCTCATCTGGCAGGATGGCTCCGGAGATTCACACCTAAGAAGCAGATAACACTCATATGGTATTCCTGGCCTCCATTTCTTTGCTGGAGATGGATTTTTATGCATCTTTATGTAGGCTTATGGGAGTTAAGAAGTTCTTCCTTATTTCCCACTGGTCACAAGGATTAGTTCCTTACCATTCCTAAGAGCATGGGCAACCCAGGCAAGTGAGGGATTCAAGAGAAAGGCCCTTGGTTACAGAGAACCCCAGTCTGACATATGAGAACACCATTTTAAGGAATCCTGAAAGGGAACAGGAATTAGCACAGGCCTTAAAATATAATAGGTGATTCTTACACGTGCAATCTAAAATATAGCACAGATGAACCTATCCACAAAACAGAAATAGACTCACAGACATAGAGGATAGACTTGTGGTTGTCAAGGAGGCTGGGGGAAGGAGAGGCATAGACTGGGAGTTTGCGGCTGGTAGATGCAAACTGTTACATTTAGAATGGGTAAACAACAGGCGCTACTGTATGGCACAGGGAACTATAGTCAGTATCCTGTGATAAACCATAATGGAAAAGAATAGGAAAAAAAGGAGGTGTGTATGTGTATAACTGAGTCACTATGCTGTGCAGAAGAGATTGGTACAACATGGTAAATTAATTATACTTTAATTAAAATGTTTTGTAAAATAATAGATGATTAATTTAAGAGGATAAAAAATGAATAAACAAATATTCGGGTAAAAGGAAGAAACCTATAAGAGGAATGGTTGTGCCATTCTCTTGTTTCTCATTTTGTCTTTTGTGTGGATACAGTTTCAACATATCATTTTTGTGTCCATAACTCAGCTTTCTGTGCTATGTAGGGCATGCCAGACAGAGAGCCAAGGGCCTCTGTGACTAGGGTGGTGAAGGAAATATTCTGAACCCCCAAATCACAGCATAGCAGGTCTAAGGGAGAACTTGGGTGAGTCAACCAGCCCCTTCATTTGACAGCCGAGAAAACTGTGGCGCAGAAAGGTCACATGATGAACCCAAGTCCAGAGGACCATGCCCCTCTGAAGACAGCATGTTGGGATGTTTGCCTGAGAAAACTATACCAACATTCCTCATCTGAAGCAAAAGAGAAACAAAAATCTTTTACATTTTTTGCTACAGGAGGAAAAAAAAATCAATAAGTTGCCAAAAAACAAGTCCTCCCATTTAAAGGTGTAGGAGAAATGACCCAGTAAAAATGGGACTCTGAGCAATCCAAGACCAGTTTCCACGAATGACAGAGGTACTGGGAGTCCCCTGAGGCAGAGGTGTCAGGGAGACCACGTCTTGTCCTTTCACTCCATTTGGCCAGTGAAAGCCCCACATGGGGCTGGTATCTTCAGGACTATGTAGGTCCATCCATTCCTCTTTAAGGAGTATGCCTGTCCCTGAAAATATGAGACACTGTTGCTTCAAGTATCCATTAGAAGAATATGATCACACATGGGGAGGGCTGAAGGGCTGGATCCCTAGTAAAAACCTCATCATGAGGCCGAACTTTAAAATGGGTCATCCCCAAAAGTCCTTACAGTTAATTTTCCCTGGTAGAAAGAAAGGGGTTCTTCTTTGAGCTTGGGGGTCTAATCGACACTTTTCTGCCTTCAAGCTTTGGCTCGTTCATTTATTCACTAGTCCAACTGGCACTTACTGGGTTTCTTTATTTCTTTTTTTTTTTTTCTTTTTAAATATTCTTTATTTGGCTGCGCCAGGTCTTAGTTGTGGCACATGGGTCTTCAGTCTTCATTGCAGCATGCAGGATTTTTAGCTGCAGCATGAGAACAAACTCTGAGTTGCAGCATGGGGTCTAGTTCCCTGATCAGAGTTTGAATCCAGACCCCCTGCATTGGGAGTGCAGAGTTTTAGCCACTGGACCAGGGAAGTCTCTGGATTTCTATTCTGAGCCACAAAATAGGGTAACTTTGGGAAGGTAGGGGGCTTCCCTGGTGGATCTGAGGGTAAAGAATCGCTTACAATGAGGGATTCGGGTTCGACCCCTCAGTCAGGAAGATTCCCTGGAAAAGGGAATTCTTGCCTGGAGAATCCCATGGACAGAAGAGCCTGGCAGGTTACAGTCCATGGTGTTGCAAAGAGTCTGACATGACTGAGTGACTAATACTTGGGAAGACAGAATCCTTGCCATGGAGAGGTAATTACTCTCTGGAGTAACTGGTGGCTCAGATGGTAGAGTCTGACTGCAATGTGAGAGACCTGCGTTTGATTCCTGGGTCTGGAAAATCCTATGGAGAAGGAAAACGTAACCCACTCCAGTATTACTACCTAAAAAATCCTGGATGAGCCTGAAGGGCTTTGCATAGAATTGCAGAGTCAGACACGAATGAGTGACTACACCACACCTCTGAAGACTAGGTTATCTATCACTCTTATCTGAGAAATGTTTTCCTCTGGTGGAGGGGTGAAGAGGGCAAATTTATAACTTAATGCGTCTGATCATCTTCATGCAAAGGTCACGTGTCATCCAACTGGAGCTAAAGTGAAGGAAGGAGGTTGGCAGGCAGATCAGAGAGCAGAAAGGGCAGACCACAGGTAGAGAAAGGGTTCCATAAGCTTCTGGCCAGCCAAGCAAACATCAAGTATGAAAAGGTCTTGTCATTCATTCATTCAGCAAACGTGCTGAGCATCTACTGAGTGCCTGACACTACACCAGGGACAGAGTTAAAAGATTAAATAAAGCGATGACCTTATTTTCAAGGATCTCAGGATTTAGAGGAGGAAACACGAACATACACAACATTATGATGAAATGAATTAAGTCCCAGAAGTGCTAGATGGAGAAAGTAAATGCTGAATTTGAAGACTTTTTTAAGGTAGAGTCAATAGATTCTCATGACTGTTTGGATGTAGAAGGTAAGGAAGAGAAAGAATTCAATGAGCCAAGATTTCTAGCTTAGGAGACCAGATGAAAGGTGGGATTATTTAACTAGGAAAGGAAACACAGGAAGAGATTCCGGATTTTTAGATAAAAGTGCATGCATTTTGTTTTGCTCATGGTGTCCCTGGGTAGCTGTAAACGCGTCTAGCATTTAGGGGAGAAATCAGACAACAACGTTGTGTTTGGGGAGGGGGGTGCAAAGGGATAGAATGAGGAAGAGGAACAAAAGTTAGAGTATAAATGTATAAGAATTTGAAAACATGATCCCTGCTCCAAAGAAGATGATGCAAAGCTCCTGCCTACCCCACTTCATAAAAATAAAAATTGCTTGCATGTAAGTCACAAACAGCTTCAAGTTGTCAACTGCAGATGGCACTTTCCACTCTATATCTTGCCTTGCTTTGCAGGATTCACACACTTGTCTCCTCAAGGCCTTTTGTCTCCCTGTAGCTTCTGTGATGCCAGCTTTCTAACTCCCCTCTCACTTCTCACTTTTTCCCAACTTTCTTTTACTTCCATCCCAAGACTTCTCTTTTCACTCAACCCACTCTTCCGAGGTGATACCCTATAGCTTCCATTGCCACTGACAAGAGATAGTTCTCAAGCCAATATCTATGGCCCAGACATTCTGCTAAACACAATAGTTGGCATGTAGCAAGTTACAATCAACATTTGTCTGCTGACGCTAACTGAGCTCTGGCCAGATTTTTCTCAACCACAAGCTCCATTAAGACACTAGGACAGGGACTTCCCTGGTGGTCCAGTGGTTAAGACTCAGTGCTCCAAATGCAGGGGGCCCAGGTTCGATCTCTGGTCAGGGAATTAGATTCCACGTGCTGCAACAAAAGAGCTCACCAGCCACAACTAAGACCTGGTGCAGCCAAATAAATAAAGAAATAATTATCGTTTTTTTAAGGTATCAGGACATCCTGTAGAGTCTTCAGATTCAACATAAACAGACACAATCTTTTGCTATGGCAGATCGTCCTTTTTAACCCCTATTCTCTCTCTCTCTCTTTTTTTTTTTCCCTTCAGGAAACCACACTTTTAATACCCAGGTGCCTAAACCAGACTTTAGAGTCATCCCAGCCTCTACTGTCTCACTACCACATTGTCTTTCAGATTCTACCTCCAAAATGTTTAAAATACACCCCTTCCTCCTCATTCTCACTGTCAATGACCCTCACCACCTCTCTCCTATTTCACTCTGACAGCCTGCTATTTAATCTCTCTGGCTCTAGTCTTGTGTGCATGCTCAGTCACTCAGTCATGTCCAACTCTTGCCCTGCTCCAAAGTACTGTCAGAATGATCTTACAGGATAAAGTTCAAAGTCCTTGTCGTAGGGCAGATCTTTCTCTCCTGGCTCTTGTTCACCTCCTTCTACTCTCTCCAAAAATAATCCTTTTCAAGAAAATAGTTATTTACTAAAAAGGCTTGGTTCTGGAATGGCTCTGTGACTTTGCACATTCTGTTGCCCCCTTACTGGACGCTTTTCCTCCACTTGCCTTGGTTCCCTATTTGTTCACCCAGAAGACTCCTCTAAACCTGAAAAGCTCAGTCTAAAAGTTTTCTTCTTCCCATGCTTATCCCAGCTGCCCAGAGGTCACCTTCCCACCTCCAGGCTTCTATTTATCATCTTAATCATTTTATATTAATATTGGGCTATTTATTCATCACTACACTATGCAGTATGCTCCCTGAAGGGAAGACATTTATCTATGATTCCTAGGGATCCCTAGCACCTGGAACGGTGGATGGTGGTAAGTTCTCAGGGAATGACTGAATAAATGAATGAATGAATGAAAATGATGGGAGGGGACTTCCCTGGTGGCCCATTGGCTTAAGACTCCATGCTCCCAATGCAGGGTGCCTGGGTTCAATCCCTGGTCAGGGAAATAAGATCCCATATGCCACAACTAAGACCTGGTACAGGAAAATATATTCATTAAATAAATTTTTAAAAAAAGAAAATGATGGGAGAAACAGAAATGAAACAGACTTCTGTATATTAATTTTGTAACCTGCAACTTTTCCAAATTCATTGCTGAGCTCTAGCAGTTTTCTGGTAGTATCTTTAGGTTCTTCTGTGTATAATATCATGTTATCTGCAAACAGTGATAGTTGAACTTCTTTTCCAGTTTAGATTCCCTTTACTTCTTTTTCTTCTCTGATTGCTGTAGCTAGGCCTTCCAAAACTATGTTGAATAAAAGTGGCGAGAGTGGACATCCTTGCCTTGTTCCTAATCTTAGAGGGAATGCTTTCAGCTTTTCATCATTGAGTATGACGTTAGCTATGGGTTTGTTGTATATGGCCTTTATCATGTTGAGGTGTGTACCCTCTATGCCCACTTTCTGGAGAATTTTTTTTAGCATAAATGGGTGCTGAATTTTGTCAAAAGCTTTTTCTGCATCTATTGAGATGATCATTGTTTTTATTCTTCAGTTTGTTGATGTGGTGTATCACACTGACCAATATGCGGATGTTGAAAAATCATTGCATCCTTGGGATAAATCCCACTTGATCATGGTGTATGATCTTTTTGATGTATTGTTGGATATGAATGGCTAGCATTTTGTTGAGGATTTTTGCATCTATGTTCAAAAATGATGGGAGAAATGGGACACAAATAAATTAAAAAAAAATACTATAGGAAAGAAGGAAGTAAGTAAAAGAACTTTGCTCAAAGTCCTCTTAAATTTGCCCTCCCATTTCATCTGATCTGTGTTTCTCTATTTGAAAAAAAAAGAAGTAAAAGATTTCCATTCAGATAGGTTTCTAGAAATCACAAGCTGTTGTTTTGTGTTCTGTTTGGAACCAAGTAAAATGACAAAGAAACTGACCTGGTTTTAGCTTTTTACTGCAACAACTTTTCTGGTTCAACATGCCCAGGTATGAAATTTAATGCAAGAGGGGATTTAAGCATTCAGTGAGATGTTGGACCCTACAACTCTGAAATTTTGTGATTCCATGAAGTACACCATTCTAGGTTGAATGATCAACAGGATATTTGTTAAGACTTTGCACTGTTAGGTTATAAAGCCTCTCAAGGCTGTGGAACTCACCTTTTACGAGATCGTTTGACCACAGTTCTGCCCTCAAGCACCTAAATCCGCAAACAGAGCCCTATTGGGAGAAGTAAATCAAATCCCTTATGATTATACAGTGGAAGTGAGAAATAGATTTAAGGGACTAGATGTGATAGACAGAGTGCCTGATGAACTATGGATGGAGGTTAGTGACATTGTACAGGAGACAGGGATCAAGACCATCCCCATGGAAAAGAAATGCGAAAAAGCAAAATGGCTGTCTGAGGAGGCCATACAAATAGCTGTGAAAAGAAGAGAAGTGAAAAGCAGAGGAGAAAAGGAAAGATATAAGCATCTGAATGCAGAGTTCCAAAGAATAACAAGGAGAGATTCCTCAGCGATCAATGCAAAGAAATAGAGGAAAACAACAGAATGGGAAAGACTAGAGATCCCTTCAAGAAAGTTAGAGCTACCAAGGGAACATTTCATGCAAAGATGGGCTCAATAAAGGACAGAAATGGTATGGACCTAACAGAAGCAGAAGATACTAAGAAGAGGTGGCAAGAATACAAGAAGAACCATACAAAAAAGAGCTTCACGACCCAGATAACCATGATGGTGTGATCACTGACCTAAAGCCAGACATCCTGGAATGTGAAGTCAAGTGGGCCTTAGAAAGCATCACTACGAACAAAGCTAGTGGAGGTGATGGAATTCCAGTTGAGCTATTTCAAATCCTAAAAGATGATGCTGTGAAAGTGCTGCACTCAATTTGTCAGCAAATTTGGAAAACTCAGCAGTGGCCACAGGACTGGAAAAGGGCAGTTTTCATTCCAATCCCAAAGAAAGGCAATGCCAAAGAATGCTCAAACTACCACACA
>NW_011493897.1:713392-714408 GCF_000754665.1 Bison bison bison | reverse complement strand
CAGCAAATTTGGAAAACTCAGCAGTGGCCACAGGACTGGAAAAGGGCAGTTTTCATTCCAATCCCAAAGAAAGGCAATGCCAAAGAATGCTCAAACTACCACACAATTGCACTTATCTCACACGCTAGTAAAGTAATGCTCAAAATTCTCCAAGCCAGGCTTCAGCAATACGTGAACCGTGAACTTCCAGATGTTCAAGCTGGTTTTAGAAAAGGCAGAGGAACCAGAGATCAAATTGCCAACATCTGCTGGATCATGGAAAACGCAAGAGAGTTCCAGAAAAACATCTATTTCTGCTTTATTGACTATGCCAAAGCCTTTGACTGTGTGGATCACAATAAACTGTGGAAAATTCTGAAAGAGATGGGAATACCAGACCACCTGACCTGCCTCTTGAGAAACCTATATGCAGGTCAGGAAGCAACAGTTAGAATTGGACATGGTACAATAGACTGGTTCCAAATAGGAAAAGGAGTATGTCAAGGCTGTATATTGTCACCCTGCTATTTAACTTCTATGCAGAGTACATGATGAGAAATGCTGGGCTGGAAGAAGCACAAGCTGGAATCAAGATTGCCAGGAGAAATATCAATAACCTCAGATATGCAGATGACACCACCCTTATGGCAGAAAGTGAAGAGGAACTAAAAAGCCTCTTGATGAAAGTGAAAGAGGAGAGTGAAAAGTTGGCTTAAAGCTCAACATTCAGAAAACGAAGATCATGGCATCTGGTCCCATCACTTCATGGGAAATAGATGGGGAAACAGTGGAAACAGTGGCAGACTTTATTTTTTTGGGCTCCAAAATCACTGCAGATGGTGATTGCAGCCATGAAGTTAAAAGACGCTTACTCCTTGGAAGGAAAGTTATGAACAACCTAGACAGCATATTCAAAAGCAGAGACATTACTTTGCCAACAAAGGTCCATCTAGTCAAAGCTATGGTTTTTCCAGTGGTCATGTATGGATGTGAGAGTTGGACTGTGAAGAAAGCTGAGGGCCGAAGAATTGATGCTT
>NW_011493897.1:709603-713292 GCF_000754665.1 Bison bison bison | reverse complement strand
TATGGATGTGAGAGTTGGACTGTGAAGAAAGCTGAGGGCCGAAGAATTGATGCTTTTGAACTGTGGTGTTGGAGAAGATTCTTGAGAGTCCCTTGGACTGCAAGGAGGTCCAACCAGTCCATTCTAAAGGAGATCAGTCCTGGGTGTTCATTGGAAGGACTGATGCTAAAGCTGAAACTCCAATACTTTGGCCACCTCATGTGAAGAGTTGACTCATTGGAAAAGACCCTGATGCTTGGAGGGTTTGGGGGCAGGAGGAGAAGGGGACAACAGAGGATGAGGTGGCTGGATGGCATCACTGACTCAATGGACATGAGTTTGGGTGAACTCCGGGAGTTGGTAATGGACAGGGAGGCCTGGCGTGCTGCAATTCATGGAGTCGCAAAGAGTCGGATACGACCGAGCGACTGAACTGACTGAACTGAACTGAACACGACTAGAACTTGCTTGGGATGAGTGGATCATTTCAAGGTCTAAAAAGATAAGGCGTTGGCTACAGGGATCAGTGAGATTATTAGCATATCTAAAGCTTGATATGCAAGCCCTTCCAAAAGAAAGAAGACAGCAGGCTTTGTTAAGGAAACTGGATGGGGTTTGCTAGTGTTTGTGTGTGCAAGTGAGTTTCAGAGTTAAATGCACGCAGTTTGAAAGTGCAAAACCATTAGAGCTGAAAGATAAAATTTGAAATAGACAGTATTTGAGCAGAAAGATAGTCAGACCTGCTAGGTCACTAGCAATGCCACACTCAAAGTAGATAAGGGGATCTCTCCATTAGGAGGTAGGAGAGATTGGTGTCTGAGACTGGGGTGAGGGTGGGGGTCCTAGAACAGGAAAAGATTTAGGTTTCATTATGCAGGAACACTGCTTGCTTTCACCTCTTAGATTCTCATTATTTCCTCACATATTTTCCTTTAATAGAGTTAGGCATTATTTCCTACTGAGTGTCAGTTATAAGCCAAGTTTGATGGATTTTTGTACTACTAATTGTTGAACATATCTGGTTTTTAAAATAAATTTTTTTTTTCTTGCTCTTAGTGGACTCAGAAATAAATGAAAAAAAAAAAATGAATGGGTTCCATTTTGGTTTTCCCTCATAAATTTCCCTTAGGCATATATCAAGTATGTGTGAAATGTCAACTCAATTAGAATATTTTGGAAATAAGTCATCTATGATGGTGAAAAGTAGGCCAGACTAGAATTCTCTTCCTAAACTTACTGGTGATATTCCTATCGTAATACTATAGATACTACAGATATAGATATAGTATAGTATTGTAATAGCATAATACAACTGCAAACAGACAATGCTAGTATTTGTCCCTTCCCTTCACTGGAAGAGGTTCTTGGCCCACTCTTTGAATTCCTACCCATCCAGACTCTATTTCCCACAGGGTCCAATTCACTTTATTTTCTAACTTCAATACAAGGTTAGTTAAGAAGAGATGCCTGATAAATTACCTCTCATAACCAGAATCCTTCCCTGATTAGCTTTCACCCAGCATCCCGCTACACCCACACCCCACCCCATGGGACGTTGTAAACATGAAGACACCCTCTTAGTTAGGCCTAAACTTATGAACAAGACGGTGAAGCTTTAATCTCACTTTCACAGCCCACCTGCAGGGTCCTGTACCTAATTAATTTTGAATAATCTTTTCTTCAGGAGGGTCCCACAAACTGAATAAACTTCCAGCTCTCCCAAACCTGGACCCACCTCTGCCTATACATATATTTTGTTCTCAAGTACCCAGCTAACCCCTTTTCCAATAAGGCCCCAATGGCCATTTCATGTGAAGAATGAACCCCACTGTTGTTTAATTCACACACAGGTATGGAGGGACAGAGCAATCACACAGTGCAGATTTTCAGGGTCACTTCCTACTTCCGTTGTCTCTAGAAATGCTTTTGTACCAATCAGATCCTTTGTCTTGATGATAACAATCTTGAACTATCTCCCCTGCTCCCATACCTCTACAACTGTTCATACACAGGGCCTTGATTGTAGGCTCTCAAAAAAGGTTGACCAAAGAGATAAGAATTAAAAGCAAAACCAAATAAAAACAACAACAACAACAACAACAAAAAACAGGAGTTTAGGGTTCTGGTAACTTGGGAATTTTAAGTGTTACATTGTTTATCTCAGAGAGGGCTGGCAGCTGCTAAGAGGATGGTGCTGGAGGTGGATAGAGCTGGAGGGAAGGGAGCTAAATGTCTACTGGGCACCTACCAAATACCAAGAGCTGTTTACCATTTTACATCCATATTACATATAACCCTGGGAGCAGCAACCCCATTTTAAATTCCCTAGCAGTTTGCTTGAAGATCCAATATATCATGATTCAAATGAGTGTAAAGAGGAAGTGAGGCCAATCTCAAGGAATTTGATCTGATCTGGGGAATTTATTCAAATTCTCAACCACAGAATACTCTGGCTCTCAAGGCAGCCAGCCTTCTAGGGCCCTTGTAAGTCAACAGAAGCAGTGGTGGAAGGGTGAGGTGTGCCCGCCAGCTTTGACCATGTCTTCAGTGTGACTTAGGGAGGGCTCACCAGTAGTACTAGGCCAGACAGAAGGCTGCTGAATGGCAATAGCAAGCAACCTGTAAATTCTGTCTCAGACATATTTTCTTCTGAGATGGATAATATCAGCCACCCTGTAGGAGGAAAATAATGCTACCCTATTACTTGTGTGTTCACAGTTACACTGTGCAAAGAGCAGTGGAAATCCATTGAAGAGTTGTATGAGCTCAAGCAAGTGATCTCACTTCCTTGGGGTTAATTTTTTTACTGTATAAAATTAGGCAATGACCTCCCTGGCAATCCAGTGGTTAAGATTGAACTTCCAATGCAGGAAGTGCAGGTTCAGTCCCTGGTCGGGTAACTAAGATCCCACATGCCACTTGGCATGGATAAAAATAAATAAATAAAATTAGCAAGTTGGAATAGATGATGGCCAACATCCTTTTGATCTTTGATATTCTATCATATGGGACTTTCCTGGTGGCTCAGTGGTAAAGAAACCATCTGCCAAAGCAGAAGACCAGGTTCAATCCCTGGGTTCGGAAGATCCCCTGGAAATGGAAATGGCAACCCAATTCAGTATTCTTGCCTAGAAAATCCCATGATAGAGGAGACTGACGGGCTACAGTCCGTGGGGTCACAAAGAATCGGACACAAATGAAGCGGCTTAGCACTCACACACACACAATTATATATGACTTTATGTTCTCCAAAGTTCTTTCATGACTATAATTTGGTCCTCACCAAAACCCTGTGATGTAGAAGACAAGTAATATTATCTCATTTTCAGTTCAGTTCAGTTCAGTCGCTCAGTTGTATCCGACTCTTTGCGACCCCATGAATCGCAGCACACCAGGCCTCCCTGTCCATCACCAACTCCCGGAGTTCACTCAGACTCACGTCCATTGAGTCAGTGATGCCATCCAGCCATCTCATCCTCTGTCGTCCCCTTCTCCTCCTGCCCACAATCCCTCCCATCATCAGAGTCTTTTCCAATGAGTCAACTCTTTGGATGAGGTGGCCAAAGTACTGGAGTTTCAGCTTCAGCATCATTCCTTCCAAAGAAATCCCAGGGCTGATCTCCTTCAGAATGGACTGGTTGGATCTCCTTGCAGTCCAAGGGACTCTCAAGAATCTTCTCCAACACCACAGTTCAAAAGCATCAATTCTT
>NW_011493897.1:709357-709503 GCF_000754665.1 Bison bison bison | reverse complement strand
AAACTCCAATACTTTGGCCACCTCATGTGAAGAGTTGACTCATTGGAAAAGACCCTGATGCTTGGAGGGTTTGGGGGCAGGAGGAGAAGGGGACAACAGAGGATGAGGTGGCTGGATGACATCACCGACTCGATGGACATGAGTTT
>NW_011493897.1:683998-709257 GCF_000754665.1 Bison bison bison | reverse complement strand
CTGCAGTCACCATCTGCAGTGATTTTGGAGCCCCAAAAAATAAAGTCTGATACTGTTTCCACTGTTTCCCCATCTATTTCCCATGAAGTGATGGGACAGATGAGCAAATTGAGACCCAGATGCTCGCCCAGGGTAAAACAGTAAATGAAGCAGTAATTTAAATCAATGACTTCTGACTTCATTTCTCCAGTTCCTTTAACAGACAGTATAACCTCCAATCTTGCCTAACTTCATTGTAGAAGTGGTTACAGATTAAACAATACAGTACAATATGATAATAAGAAAGCAAGGAACTCAATAATCCACCAACTAAGATCATCCAACCCAGACAGAATCAAGAGTTAATAGTGTGTCTCTTGTGAGAAAAAAAAAATAATGGAAAAATTAAGTCCCACTGTGTGCTAAGCGTTTTGCAGATTGTACTTGACAGAACAAATTCTATGAGACAGCATTCTCGGCAGCATTTTATTGCTGATAAAGTTATTAGTCTGAGATTACACGCTTATTGAGTGGCACAACTGGGATTCTGTTCTACAGCTCCTATATGTTTCCAGAAGTCACATCTGCGTTCAAAGGAAAAGAAAGATTCCCACTGCCTTCTCACCCTCCCACAAACTCTACCGCCCCGCTCCCCACTTCACTGCAGAGCACGCTTAGGCTTTGGAGTCACTCAGACTGAATTTGAACCAGATCTGACATGGTTCAAGGGATTTATACTTCTGAGTCTCAGTTTCCTCCACTCAAAACTGGGGATTCTTTTTGCCTATCTTGCTGCTGCTGCTGCTAAGTCGCTTCAGTCGTGTCCGATTCTGTGCGACCCCATAGACGGCAGCCCACCAGGCTCCCCCGTCCCTGGGATTCTCCAGGTAAGAACACTGGAGTGGGTTGCCATTTCCTTCTCCAATGTATGAAAGTGAAAAGTGTAAGTGAAGTCGCTCAGTCGTGTCCAGCTCGTAGTGATCCCATAGACTGCAGCCTACCAGGCTCTTCCATCCCTGGGATTTTCCAGGCAAGAGTACTGGAGTGGGGTGCCATTGCCTTCTCCATTGCCTACCTTACAAGGTTTTAAAGTGGATTAAATGAGATAACATGTGAAATCATTTAGTATACTACCTGGCACAAGAGCTCTGTGAATGGAAGTTATTAATATTTTGCCTTACTTTTAAGGTGCTGGAGATTTTGTGTGCAATTTTAAAATAGGGATTTCAAAATTATGTCTGACAAAGTAGCATTTTTGCTAAAGTCTACCAAGTAGAGAGTCTCTGGAGGACAGAAGACACTCACTTGGATAACAGAGGTTAAGTCGGAGATTGTAGGTTTAAGATTAGTTATTGAGGCAGAAACACTAAAGTGATGCCTTTGCTCAAAAAGGCCTAGGAGTTGTAATACATTTCCTGACTTTTCATTTCCTGGAAGACAGATGTCAAACCTGGCCTTCTCCTGAGCTCTAATCCCATATATCCATGTATTTGTTGCCTGTCTCTACCTGAATGTGAAAGTGAAAAAATTAAAGTGTTAGCTACTCATTTGTGTCCAATTCTTTGCGAACTCATGGAATGTAAGCCCACCAGGCTCCTCTGTCCATGGAATTCTCCAGGTAACAATACTGGAGTGGGTTGCCATTCTCTTTTACAGGGAATCTGCCCGACCCAGGGATTGAACCCAGGTCTCCTGCATTGCAGGCAGATTCTCTACTATCTGAGCCACCAGGGAAGCCCACATGAATGTGACACCTGAATAAAAAGCCAACATTCTCCAAAGAGAATTAATTAATTCATTCAGCAACTACTTATAAAGCACCTCATATGTGCTAGGCTTGATTCTAATAACTGGGATTTAGTTATGATATAATACCGTCTTAGAGCTGACTTTTGTTAAAGGGGAACAGATACAACATAAACAAATAAGATCATTTCAGATTATGGTAGGTGCTATAAAGAGAAAAGCAGGATGATGTGAGAAAGAGTGGCTGTGGGCAAAGGGTATGGTAACTAATTAGTTAGGAAAGTCTTCTCTGAGGAGATAACATTGAAGCTGAGACCTGACTGACAAGAAAGGCGAGTTATGTGAGAGTAGAGTGTTCTGGGCACAGGGTACAGCAATGCAAAGACCCTGAGGCAGGAATAAAGTTGGTGCATTTAAGGGACTGAAAGGTGACCAGTGTGGCTAACGCTGAAGCATTGGAGAGAGTGCCAAGAGACAAGCTTAGAGTAAATCATAAGGGCCAGATCATGGAGCACTTACACAAGTTCATGGTAAGGAGTTTGGATTTCATTCTAAACGCAGTGGAAGGCCATTTGGATATTATTAAGCAAGGGGCAATAAGATCTGATTTTGCCTTTTAAAAAGATTATTTCTAATCCTGCCATCCCCTCACCCGAATACACAAATGTTAAGTACATAAGTGCACACATCCAGTTTCTCTTAAGAGCATCATCATTTTGCCAGTTATCTGTCATGGGTGAGTCTCTCCCCACCCCCACTTAAGCTGCTGCCAAATCCTCTCAACTCGGCCTCTCTGAAGTTCTCGGCCTCTGTTTCTGAAGTTACTGCTCCATTGCATTCCCATTGCCGTCACCCTAATTCAAGTTCTCACCACTTCTCACCGGAACTACTCTAGTATTATTAATAGCTTTCTAACTGGTCTTTCAAACTCTTGACTGACTCTTCCATGCCACAGATCACTGCCAGATAAATCTTCCAAAAGTAAAATCTGCTTATGTCACTGTTTTTGCTTAAGAATTTTCAGTGGCTCTCCACTGCCCAAGAAACTCAATTACAATTCTGTAACCCAAGGTTTAAGATCCTCCACCATGTCTCCCGAGCTGTTGTCTCTCCATGCTTACCCACATCCGACCTATGCTTTGGTCAAATGGTCTACTTACTCTTCTCAGCACATGGCTTGCTTTTACTCATGCCATTTCCTGGGTCTGAATTGATACCTCCTCCAGTTATATGTAAGATGCCTTCTACTGTTCAATCCCTGGAGTCAAATGATACCATCTTCCTGAGGCTTTCTCTGCTCTTTTTAACTAGATGTGAACCTCCCACGGGATTTGGTCTGACTCTTTTTAAAGCATTTATTAACTTGTTCTCTGTATTACAGTTATCTGTGTACATGTCTTACTCCTATACTAAATTAATAGCTCCTTAATGATGATGACTGAACTTTATACTTTTTTTTTTTTATGCTTGTTAGTCCCTAGCAGAGAACATAGTGTACAGGAAAGAAAGTGAAAGTATCAGTCGCTCAGTCGTGTCTGACTCTTTGCGACCTCAAGGACTGAAGCTCGCCACTCCTCTGTCCATGGGATTCTCCAGGCAAGAATACTAGAGTGGGATGAGGACCTTGATAAATATTAGTTGAATGAACAAATGAACAAACAGAGCACTAGACCTAAAATTCATCTTTAGGTCATGCAGTTCAATAAGATGATTTTAGAAAATTATGAATAATCATGAGAGGGAATAAAAAGGGCCTAGCCCTTTAATCTTCACATGGCACTTAAGGACTCCTGGGAAACACAAATAAGCATGGAAATAGGTTTCCATTGTTTTACATGGAATGGATGTGAGGAAAAAGTCACTTGGGAGTTGCTGAAAATCATACACTGTGTTAACAGTGCCTTAGGACACAGATTTCATGTCTGTGGCTCCCACTACCCACAGTCCTTCAATCCCCAAGGTAGGTTTATGGGAAATAATGTAGAACCATTTCCCTTCGCAATTAATTTTGAGTTGAGTAGCTCCTTTTTAGAAAAAAGATAAAAGTTTCAGCTAATTCCCTAATTCTTCACTGTACTGTATTAGCATTCCAGAAAAGACTGAATTAGTGTGTTGGGGTTTACCTCAATCAATTGTGTGGGTGAGTTCATTTATCTTCAGCGACTTTGCTTTGGAAGAAAGGTATTGAATGAACTTTCTCACGGACGTAAGAAACTTTCTACGTTTTTACGTAGAAAACAGGCACAAAATTTGTTTGGGAAGCCTTGTTTGGAGACCTTTCCTCATTCCCTGTCTTTTGCTTCATGCACAGACCTTGACTCTCTTTATGAAGGAGGATAGCTGGCTGTCCCCAGTGTTATTTAAATTAGACATATTGTTAGTACATTGCTCAGTTGTAAACCATCTATAATTACTGGAGGAGGAAATGGCAGCCCTCTCCAGTCTTCTTGCCTAGAGAATTCCATGGACAGAGGAGCCTGGCAGGCTATACAGCCCAAGGGGTCGCAGAGTCAGACACAACTGAGAGACTAACACACTGCATCTATTATTAATTGTGTTTGAGAATCAAGATGCTACTATGGGGCTTCCCTGGTGGCTCAGTGATAAAGAATTCACCTGTCAGTACAGGAGATACAGGTTCGATTCCTGGTTCAGAAAGATTCCACATGCTGCGGAGCAACTAAGCCGGTGCATCACAACTATTGAAGTGTGTGCTCTAGAACCGGGAGGCTGCAACTACTGAAGCCGGCGCACCCTAGGGCCCATGTTCCCCACCCAAAGAAGCCCCCGCAATGGGAAGCCCTAGCATCGCAACTAGAGAGTAGTCTCTGCTCCCACAGCTGGAGAAACGCCCACGCAGCAACAAAGACCCAGCACAGCCAAAATAAAGAAAATTATTTAAACAGGATTTGAGATCATTTATGTATAAGAAAGGATGCTCCCATGAACTATAGTGCCCTGTATTTATGACTATTTTATGGTTTAAAAGACTCCTCCCAGATGGTTTTAAGGAATCCTCCAAAGGCCAGTCCCTCAGTGAGAAAGCAGTGTGGCAGTCAACACCTCAGCATATGACTCACCTCCCCCTGGACTGGCAGCCCCTTATGTATCTCATCCATGCTCACCCACCTTGGATTGAGCAGTAGGGATGGTTCTCTGCATCTTCCCTAAATCATTTATGTTGTGTTCTTTCTCTTTATTTTTTAACTTTACAATTGTAATTTATTTTGAAATATGAAGTCATCACAGCATGTGCTGAGGGACAGAGAGAAAGCAAGGCTTTCTAACTCTGGCGACTTTATTACCAAGAGTTTAGGTAACTGGCTTTTACCAGCTTCTTAATATTTCTGTTTTCTATAAGTCCAAATACTGCTCAATAGCCCTTTACTGTTCAGGAAAGAATCTTCTTTTTCAAACACTGTTTTTGTGCCTGTTTCTAAGAGAAGTCAGCGGAAAGGAAAAGGGTGTGAGAACTTCCCATCCTTAGAGAGAAGAGAACTATGCAGTCTCTTGCCTGCCATTCTCTGGGAAGGAGGAACAGAGGGCACTTCTTTTATGACATCTGGCTCCTTGAGGTCAGAAATGCTCTCCTGTAGTTCAGGAAAATGAGGTAGAAATACCATTTCTGAATTTCAGCAAAAAAAGATTTGAGATGGGTATGTCCACAGTAGAAAAGAAGGAATGTGAAAACATGGGTTGCAAATCCTGGTTCTGCTTCTAACAAACACTCCTGGGTGAGCTCCTTCACCTGCCTGAGGCTCAGTTTATCTACCTGTAAAACAGGGACTGTCTAGTCAAGGCTATGGTTTTTCCAGTAGTCATGTATGGATGTGAGAGGTGGACTATAAAGAAAGCTGAGCGTTGAAGAATTGATGCTTTTGAACTGTGGTGTTGGAGAAGACTCTTGAGAGTCCCTTGGACTGCAAGGAGATCCAACCAGTCCATCCTAAAGGAAATCAATTCTGAATATTCATTGGAAGGACTGATGCTGAAGCTGAAATTCCAATACTTTGGCCACCTGATGTGAAGAACTGACTCATTTGAAAAGACCCTGATGCTGGGAAAGATTGAAGGTGGGAGAAGAAGGGGACGACAGAGGATGAGATGGTTGGGTGGCATCACTGACTCAATGGACATGAGTCTGAGTAAACTACAGGAGTTGGTGATGGACAGGGAATCCTGGCATGCTGCAGTCCATGGGGTTGCAAAGAGTCAGACACGACTGAGCAACTGAACTGAACTGAAAACAGAGACAATCATATCTTGTTATGGACATTTTGCCTGGGTGAAATGAGGTGGCGTGTGTAAAGCCCCTGATATTCTTATAAACAAGATAGGGAAATACAGGGCATAGAAAGATAGGACAGAAGAATATGGTGGACTGGTAACTGAACAACTAAACATTTTCTATGACCTCCCAGCCAGCTCTGTCTTTGTCCCTACCCAGCTCAATTTGTGCTGCAATGCTTTTATTAATGCTCTGAAAAACCTTTTTAAAAAACATCTCACTTGTGGATGTTACAAAATTGGGGGAGATGAGTATCAAATGCCAAAAAAAAATTTTTTTTCAACAAAACAAAGCAAACACATGCCCAAAGTAAAAAATCCTTAATCAATTCTAATGAAATAAATTTTAAAGTTCAGATGGCCTACATAGCAGTAGGTGTTAAGAAAAGGGCGGGGGAGGGGGAGGGGGACAGGTGGAGAGAGAAGGAAGGAGAAGTCTATACTTCTGTGATGAGGTTCTGCACACATCAAATGTACTCACAGCTTGTGCCAGGAGATGTGCTGTGCTGTGCTTAGTCTCTCTGTCATGTCAGATGCTTTGCGACCCCATGGACTGCAGCCTACCAGGCTCCTCTGTCCATGGGGATTCTCCAGGCAAGAATACTGGAGTGGGTTGCCATGTCCTCCTCCAGGGGATCTTCCCAACCCAGGGATTTAACCCAGGTCTCCCACATTGCAGGCAGATTCGGGAGGTGATAGATCTCTATCCCATATGAAACAAAATGACTGAGTATGCCTACTCAGTCGTGTCCAACTCTTTGTGACCCCATGGATTGCAGCCTGCCAATCTCTCCTGTCCATGAGATTCTCCAGGCAAGAATACTGGAGTGGGTTGCATGCCTTTCTCCAGGGGATCTTCCCGATTCAAGGATTGAACCAGTGTCTCCTGAGACTCCTGGGTTGGCAAGCAGATTCTTTTACCACTGAGCCACCTGGGAAACCCTTCTGAATGCCTCTTTTTTCAAAGGAATACAGACAACAGAATAGCAGCCAGAGAGACTTCTATACCATGTCCTGTAAGGAACTCAGAAGGTTCACCTTGGAGAAGACAAGTCTTGGAGGGGCCCTCATACTTGTTCTCAAATATGGGAAGGGCCATGTGGTGCCAAGACAGTGAGGCCAACTCTAGGCTCTCCACACACAGAACTGGACCAGTGAAGAGATGAAAGCAAAGCTCACAAAAGGTGCACCGAGCTGCCTAAGTGGCCCTGCCCTGCTGGTGCTTCTCATAGGCCACAGGGCTCCCTGGGGGAGTGTTATCATCAGCGTCCAACCACCAGACATAGACTGAACCAGAGGAACTCAAATTGTCCTTTTATTCTTAGAAATCCATGGCTCTTACTGACTCTAGTGTCGCTCAGTTTTCCCCTGAGAAAAGTTTTTGGGGAGACAAGTTCAAAGGTGAGTGCTTTTAGTAGAATACATTGTTTTTATTATTTATTTTCTAAAATCTCTGAATCCCAGGCAAGCACTGGTTTCCATCAGCAGCATAGAACTATATACCTATGAAAAGGGCATAGAACTATGGAACTACGGAAAGGGCGCTGGATTTGGAGACCAATTAATTTGGGTTCAACTCCAGTTCTAACACTTAACTGCCACTTGACTTTAGGCAAATGACTTCTCTGAGCCTTAGTTTCTTCATCTGGCAATATGAATGCTTAATGTAAGGGTCATTGGGAGGATTAAATGAGATACTATATCTCACTGATTCTCTAAGATGCATATTTTTCACATCTTAATAGCTCTGAAATCAAGATATATTTTAACATTGATGGTGTGCTATGGTTAATTGGGAGTTTTTGTCTTTTTCTTTCATAGTGGCACATAAAGTAATGTTGATCTTAAAAAATCAATTGCAACTTATATTCAAAGGAATATGCTAAGCTATATTAAATACTTAGCATAATAACTGGCACACAATGAATGCTCAATACAGTGTTAATTCCATTCTTATTTTTCTAGATAACTGCTTCATAACCTCTTGAATAGTAGGGAGGTCCTCAAGAATTAATTATTGGAATTGGCCAACATGTACACAATATGGAAAATTAATGAGAAGATTCACACCAGATCCTATGGCGTGTCATTTCTACTGTGTACATACACACATACACACACACTATATATATATTTACTTATTTGTGTATATATATACACATACATATAATAAGCAAATATATATGTGTGTATATATACATACACAAATAGGTAAATATATATATATAGTGTGGAGATATATATATATATATATGTATATGTATTTTCCAGTAGTCTTGTATGGATGTGAGAGTTGGACCATAAAGAAAGCTGAGTGCTGAAGAATTGATGCTTTTGAACTGTGGTGTTGGAAAAGACTCTTGAGAGTCCCTGGACTACAAGAAGATCAAACCAGTCAATCCTAAAAGAAATCAGACCTGAATATTCATTGGAAGGACTGATGCTGAAGCTCCAATACTTTGGCCACCTGATGTGAAGAACTGACTCATTGGAAAAGACCCTGATGCTGGGCAAGATTGAAGGCGGGAGAAGAAGCGGACAACAGGGGATGAGATGGTTGGATGACATCACCAACACAATGGATATGAGTTTGAGCAAGCTCAGGAGTTGGTGATGGACAGGGAATCCTGGCGTGCTACAGTCCATGGGGTTGCAAAGAGTCGACACGAATGAGCAACTGAACTGAAACTTTTTCTCATCCCATTTACTCATCATAGAATCTTTCTGTACTTTTCCAACTATGCTTGCTCTGTTAATTTTGTTTCAAACATTTTTTGAGCACAAGGCTAAATGTTTTTGCCCACTGTATCTCCTTGTTGTTCAGTCGCTAAGTCATATCCAACTCTGTGACTCCATGGATTGGAGCAGGCCATACTCCCCTGTCCTTCACTATCTCCTGGAGTTTGCTCAAACTCATATCTATTGAATTGGTGATGCCATCTAACCATCTCATCCTCTGCTGCCCCTTTCTCCTTTTGTCTTCAATCCTTCCCAGCATCAGGGTCTTTTCCAATGAGTCGGCTCTTTGCATCAGGTGGCCAAAGTATTGGAGCTTCAGCATCAGTGCTTCCAATGAATATTCAGGGTTGATTTCCTTTATCTTAGGAAAGAGGATATCCCTGCCCTCACCAACATTCTACCTGCATCTCCTAAATCTGCCATCAAGTTTAATATCCTTCAGATCTGACTTCTTTCCTCTTCTGGTGTTCAATTCAAGATGATTTAGTTTGTCACAAGAAGCATATCATAAACTCAATGCTGCAAGGATATGTCAGTCAGGGAAATTTTTTCTTGACCCAGCTGGTCCTGAAAGTAATCTTCAGAGAGGCTTTTCATAGTCAAATACTGTGGTTGTAAGTGTGGATTTTTCCTCATGTAAAAATATTATCTAATCCTTTATAAGATGTTATCAAGTGTACTGTCTCACTATTATTTTGTGCTAGTAAGTTACCCAAGTTAATTACATATTATACAAAATTCACTTCTTTGTAGTTGCCTTCCATTCAACTTCTAATGGTATATATCATCTTATCCTACAGCAATATTAGGAATGCTTTTGCTAACTCTTTCTAATCCAACTTCTGCACAGAGGATGGTGCTTAAGATCCTCACCAGAAGATGTGCAGCAACAAGGCTGAGCTTTGCTTTTGTTGCTGTAATCAGTTAGCTAGTTTATCAGTGTTAATTGAGGGTCCACTATACACCCACTGGGCTTCCCAGGTGGTACAGTGATAAAGAATCCACCTGCCAATACTAGAGATTCGGGTTTGATTCCCGGGTCGGGAAGATCTCCTGGAGTAGGAAACGGCAATTCACTCCAGTATTCTTGCTTGAAAAATTCCATGGACAGAGGAGCCTGGCAGGCTACAGCCCACGGTGTCGCAAAGAGTTGGACATGACTGAGCACATACACACACCTGTCACTGTACTGGGTTTTGGGACTAACTAACCAAAAAGATAAAAGCTAAAGTTTCAAGGTATTCATCTTCTAGGCCAGACATGGAACAGAAGCCATACTGAGTCAGGGCTCTCTTAAGTGGCCAGCACTTGACTGAGACACATCTGTGGTCTCCATTCCCTCTGCAAATGTAAAGACCAGGCTCACGACATGCTGTCTGATCACAACCAAGAGTGGCTACTCCAGGAGGCTGCACCCTGCTTGCTCAGTGGAGCCCCAGTGGAGAAAACTATTTATGCTAGTTCTTCCTATCATAATTCCACAATTTAATTAAAGTTACTTAAAATAATGAAATATGAGTACACAAGAGAAAGTTGTTTCTATGAGATCAATAAGTTGAAAGTTTGGGAAAGGCATATTAAAGGTGAGTTACTAAAAAATGCATTGTCAACTTAGGTTGTGGGCGTTGTTGCTGTTTAGCCACTCAGGCATGTCTGACTCTGCAACCCCATGGACTGTAGCCCACCAGGCCCCTCTGTCCATGGGATTCTCCAGGTAAGAATAACGGAGTGGGTTGCCATGTCCTCTTCCAAGGGATCTTCCCAACCCAGGGATTGAACTCTTGTTCCCTGCATTGGCAGGTGGGTTCTTTACCACTGAACCACCAGGGAAGAGCCAACATTAAATCTGGAAAAATCTGATTGTCTCACAGAATGTCTTTAAGATCCAGCTCCATTTTAAAGAAACTGAGACAAAATGACTGTGAAAGCCTTGGAGGTGTGGCTTAAATGAGAAATAGGATGCGGAGTGCTACTTGGGAGGCCCTAAACTCAAAAGACAGGCCTTGGCCCTACATCAAAAACTTGAGGGATGTTTTAAGTGGAAATAAAGGCTTAAGGGATGATTCCATCACTTTGTATGATTCTTGCTTTAACTAACTTGTTCAGCTAAGTCACCAACTATTCATTGAACAGGGTAAAAGGGTTTCTACTGTTGTTAACATAATAACCTGTTAAGAGCTACAAGACAGGGGTGTGAAGGCAGACAAGATGACTTCTGGTGATGAATCCTGAATTGTGTGCCAAAGGATAGAGTAGGAGTTCCCAGGGCAATAAGGAAACACCAGCCCAGCCACTCCCCAGAAAAGGGATCAATATTGTCACATGAGACAATTTTCTAGACTTTTAAAATCAACCCAGAAGCAAGAGAGCATAAGTTTGACTCTGTATTCTGCCATTACTATGTGTCCCTAAGCAAGGTGTCTGTGCCTTAGTAACTGCAGTCTGGAAGGTGAGGATAATTGCAGTATGAGCCTTACAGGGCTATTGAGAAAATCACAGGAGATGACCTTTAAATAATTTTGCATTAATAAAAAACATATACAAAGTTATCTTAAGATTTTCTGGAAACAAGGAAGTAGGCATGCTGCATATGGTTCTGGAGATGAAGGAAATGTTGCATACTTCTTCTAAAACCTCCTACCATGAGCACAAGCCATAGCAGATTGAAGAGAAGGGAAGAGTGGTGTGAGCCCTGCTTCTCCTCCCTGGTATTGGGAGCCATGTCTGCTCTTGAGATTGGCAAACCAAGTGGGACAGCACTCTTGACAACCAGCTCTCAAATTCATACCTCACCACTCACCAACCACTTCCAATGAACTTAGGTAGTTTTCCCAACAAACTATAATTTTACAGATCCTTCACTTTGCAGATGAGGGGACTGGGTCTCATAGAAGTTAAGCATATCACTCAAGGTTGTATGGATGATAAACAGAAATGACAAAATAGAACCCTGTTCACCTTATTCCAAATTCTGTGTGTTTCCCAACATCCCACACTGTCTTTCTCATGAGCCATTTAGTTCACAAACCCTGGGCTGCTATGTCTTGTATTTATTCATCTGTTAAAACTTTCCATAGGACTGGATCCTACAACTAATATCTGAAATGAGGGTTGGAGATTATCAGGGATTTCAATTATCCTGCCTATCTCTGACCTCCATTACCAGGGATAATCAGAAGCTAGCTCTAGCAATTTTGTGAAACTTTCATTAATTTTAAATAAATTTATACAATGTCATTTTCCCCTCTTTATCCAAATTAAAATGTCCTTGTCATTTCAGTTTCTCATTACAGGCAAATCCCTTGTATGTCTTGGAGACAGTCTGTTGTTTTTCTCTGGATCCTTTATATTTCTGCTTTGTTTTCTCGGAAATGAAAGGACTCAGTGCTGAATTCTGATTTTAAGGTGAAGTCATAACATCAATGTATATCATTAAAATGTTTTATTGTAATTACAGAAATAGTCAATGCCAAATTATGTGCACTATATTATCTTCTGCATTATTCTTTATCCCATTCTCAAAGTTAATACGGCCTATTATATCTCATTCATTCTTCTGACTGCTGCTACACAGCGAGCAGATGTCCCCATTGAGCACTCCACAATGAATCCGAGATCTTTTTCCTGAGCACTTACAAGTAGAGTAATTCAGAGCCCATCAGTGACTATGAGCTGTTCCAATTGTTCCTTCCAGTATACATTAGCTTGTACTTGTCTACATAAAATTTCAAGGAATCATAGATATTAGAGATGGAAAAGACCAGTTAGTTTACCAAGCCTGCCCACTCAGCCAGCAAAAGCAAGTAAAGAAAATAACCCTATCAGTCCATGCTATCTTAATGATGCTTATTAATAATAATTATAATTACTATTTATATTACATGGTTTCTTTCATCCTAAAATCAGTAAGATGATGCTTTTTCTTTTTAAAGCAACATTTCTTTTCCAAAAGGGAACCGGGGCTCAGACATCAAGGTTACCATACCCAAAACCAATCCAATAAACCAAGAATACAATTAAGTTCAGTTCAATAAACATCTCTGAGCATCAACCACCTGTAAAGCAGGGACCCTGTTGGGTATTTTGAGGGACACACAGATGACTAGAACTCAAGGCCCTGCCCTCTTGTTTATTACCTATTAAGGGATTTGTGATAGCAAACATATACAGCTATTATGACTATTCCAAGAAAAGAACAAGATAACATGGATACCATAGAGTTGGAAAGAGATTTCTTGGGCTCTAGAAATTGAGAAAGACTTTGTCATAAGGTGACATTTGAGCCAGACCTTGAAAAAAAAAAGGATGAACATTAAGACAGAGCTTGGGAAAAGGGGACTTGAGCAAAAAAACAAAATAAATCAAAACAATAGATCTTTTTAGCTGGGTTTCTGCTGCTGCTGCTGCTGCTAAGTCGCTTCAGTCATGTCCAACTCTGTGCGACCCCATAGTTGGCAGCCCACCAGGCTCCCCAGTCCCTGGGATTCTCCAGGCAAGAACACTGGAGTGGGTTGCCACTTCCTTCTCCAATGCATGAAAGTGAAAAGTGAAGTCGCTCAGTCGTGTCCGACTCTTCGCAACCTCATGGACTGCAGCCTACCAGGCTCCTACATCCATGGGATTTTCCAGGCAAGAGTACTGGAGTGGGGTGCCAGTGCCTTCTCTGAGCTGGGTTTCTACCTCACAGCATAAACACAAGTATGGGCGTTCTCACTGCAAGTGGATAAGGTCCATAAGTGGAAGATGTCCACTCGGCCTCTGTAAACAGGATTAAGATGTGGAAACTCCATCTAATTAACCACCTGAAAGAACATTTGGAAATAGACTACCAATCACAAATAAATTTATGGAAAACAAGACAAAAACGTTTTCAATTAGGACTGTCTCCAAAAAAATTTCAGAAAGCTTGATAATGTATGTAAGGAAAACTGGGAATTCCCAGCTACAGAAAAAAATCTCTATTCGAAGTGTAGATGGATGAATGACCTGTGCGCTCATACCTACTTAATACCACTCAATATAGCTAAGAACAGCTACTGGTGTACCATTTGGCCATTGGAGGGATTTGCAGGCTCTTGCTGGATGGCTGGACAACTACAGATCCCCAACTGAGGATGCACAGAATAGAGGATCCCACATTCTGATTCCTTCAATAAAAATATACATAATTGTAGACCAGAAAAATACCAATATACCTCTATGGTATTTTCCTTTAATTTTAAAAATCATTTTTAATTGAAGTATAGTTGATTTACAATGTTGTGTTAATTTCTGCTACACAGCAAACTGATCCAGGTATATATATACATATGTTCTTTTTTATATTCTTTCCCATTTTAATTTATCACAAGATATTGAATCTAGTTTCCTATGCTATGCAATAGGACCTTATTGTTTATTCTCTATGATTAATCAGAGTAGATGTTTCTCTACTTTTTAGTCAAAGAATTTACTCTTTGAAATCCTATAATCTAGCCGTATATTATCCACAGTAGTTATCTTCTTTATACCACCCTTTATGAAATCCTTGGTGTGAAAAAAAGGAAATTATAGAAGGCAGTACTTCCGTATTTGTCCCCTCAAAAACCATTGCAAATGCCATCTCCATCACGAAGACTTCCCAAGTTCCTTCCACCAACATACCCTTCACCACCAAATTAATGTTTTCTCTTGACTCTACAGTTCTTTCATCTATTGCCCTCTGCTTTATCACTGGTTGGGTGAGTATCTATCTCCATCCACCAGAACGAAAGCACCTTAAAGGCAGGGAGTCAGCCTTCTTCATCTTGAATTTCCACAGTGCCAAGCCTATTTTTCATTGCCTGACACACAAGAGACATTTCCAACACATGTTTGTTAAATCATTTCAGCAGGTCTGAGAGAACTTATTTTAACATATTTCAATTATTTAAAAAAAATTTTCCCTTTGTACCCTTTCCAAAGTTTACCCTTGCAATCCAATCATGGCACTCAGATTCAGATGCGGCACAAGTGTGTGTACGGCTACCACTATTCTTCATCAGCGTGTAGCTCTGGTAGTGAACTATAGAATTACTGCCCTAACCAAGACCTCAGTCTTGACTCAGTCATACTCACATTCGTCGATTCTATGACTTTGGAAAACTTCAGTCAGACTGGCCTAGGTTCAGATAGACTTACACCCAAGCTCTGATTATCACTTACTAGATGTATCATTTGGGGCAAGTTGAACTTGCCAACCAACTTCCCAACTCTAGACCTCAGTTTCCTCAACTAGGAGATGAAGACACGAACAGTATCTATCTTGGTTCAAATATGACAACACAAGAAAGGGTTTAGCTCAGTGCTTTCCTCACAGCAAATACCAATTAAATATTATTAGTGTATTCTCACTCATAAAGTAGAAATAACACATGAACTATATAATATTGTACTTGTACCTCAGTAAAAGAAAAAGTAGAAATAATACAAGTCCTGTGGGATTATCCCAAGGAATAAATGATATGGCAAGCAAAATTTTGCTCAGAACATTGTTAGTCAATTCCTTCCTTCCTTTGTGCTAGAAAAATTGCTACAATTGACTGAGCACCTAAGACATTCTAAGTAATGTGTACCAGTCACTTTAAATATATTATGCCATCTAATTTAATTCGTATAATAAGCTATTGAAATAATAATCATTAGCCCTATTTTACAGATGAATAAATTGAGTTTTAGAGAGAATAAATAACTAGCCCAAGGTCACATCACTAATTCATGACAGATGGTTCCAGAAGCTAAAGTTAAGAGGGATCAAGTACAGAACAGAGAAGAAGAGGGATAAAACACAGGAAGAAAGGATAGGCAGAAACTCCCTGAAAAGCTTAGTATTCCTATTTATCCTCACTCTGGGCCTCAATTCCAGGATTATGCTTGCTTTTTAAACTAGCCTCTGGGATTCATGTCAATATAGTCTCACTTTCACTATTTATCTACCTTCATTCTTTAATAAATGTATGAAATGATGCCACTCATCTAAGAACTAACTCTAATACACTTTCCTCTCCCAATTTCTTTCCTGGTTATAAAGTTGCTATTTGTTCCCATGGTCTTCTTATCTCAGTTATACTAATCATCCTCCACGAAACATTTTAATTTTTAATAATCTGGTTATCCTTAATTTCTCAGACTTCCCTAATGGACTCATTATAGACATGTCAAGTACATTTGTTGTGAGCTATACGGAAGGGAAGATGGCCCTTCCATAGTTCCTACTAAAAGGCAATCCAGTTTTGTACTGACTGACAACCCGCCTGCTTCTACCCACTGCCCTCTGCCACAGCACCCTGAACTTCTGATCCCTGGGCAACTCCGATCATAGACTGGTTAGCATCCTGTAAGACAGGGCAAGGAAAGGCTGAGTTGGATTCTTGCTTGGGAATCTAAATTAGGGGATTCTGAGAGAATGAAGCAATTCACAGGGAACACTACAAATTAAAGAATATAAGGACAGAAGCCATGGGGAAGAAGCCATGAAGGAAGTAAGGGAGAACGGGTGTAGGGTTCTCGACACGGGGGGTCCTTGGCGAGTTAAAGAAGCAACAGTTAGGTGTAAACAAAAGCTATGAGACTGAGAGTGATTATTCAGAATAACATTAGAAGACCAAGCCAGCAGGCAGCAAAAGCAGCTCAAGGAAGGCAACAAAAGGAGCTCAAGGAAAGCAAACACACCCTGAGAGGACAGGACTGATGGAAGGCAGAAGGTGGTGCCTTGAGTTGCTTCAGTAGCTCAGAGATTCCCAGTTCTAATTCCAGGTTCCATCTGTGAGCATGCTCACAATAAAAACCCCTTTTCTCAAGGAAACTTCAGTGGTCCAGTTCTTTGCAGCCAGAATGCCTTTGTTAGAGGGTTCAGCACTTAAAACCCTTTCTAGAAGAGAAAAGTTAGATTGTACTATTCCCCTTCTTTGTTTCAGATGGGTCACAACTGCAGTTTCCTGGAAGACAGTCATTTACCTCACTATCCTCTGATTGTCCTGACTTTCCCAAATATCTCTTTATTTTCCGTGTACTGAGGTAGAATAAACTTCTCTTCAGCTACCACTATCAAGACAAACTTCACCAACTCATTTGTCATAAGGGATTCTTTGACATAAGGGCTTCCCAGGTGGCTCAGTGGGTAAAGAATCCATCTGCAATGCAGGAGATGCAGGTTCGATCCCTGGGTTGGGAAGACCCCCTGGAGAAGGGCAGGACATCCCACTGTAGTATTCTTGCCTGGAGAATCCTATGGACAGAGGAGACTGTCGGGCTACCATCCATAGGGTTGCAAAGAGTAGGACACGCCTGAAGTGACTGAGCACACATTCTTTGACATAAAAAATAAACTCTTAAGTAAGGGAAGCACAAGGTTCAAGAGTGGGAACCATGACAAAAAAGCTTTAGGGGAGAAAAACTGTACATAAGAAATAGGAACGCTGGAGGGTAGAAAAATACTTCATTATGAATATGTAATTTACTTGCAAACAAGGAGAAGAGTGATTACCCTAATATAAGAAATTTCCTGTTTTTTAAACTTGGGACATAAGATTATGTAATCTAAGCTTTTTACCTGTCATTCTTTCTGTATACAGTAAAAACGTTTATCCATTCAACCACATTTATGGATCATCTGCTGTTTCACCTTAAGCTAGGCATTAGGGGTACAAAAACCAAAGACAGCCCCAGTCCCTGATGGGACCACAGCCCAGAGTACAAGCCAGATCATTCCAGTGCAGTGTGATGAGGGCCACATACGTACATGACCAGTCCAGGAGCAGAGGTAGGGTGCTTTGTTCCTTAGACACTAAGAAACTTTCCAGAAGAAATGGCCAGGATGATCTTGAAGGAGCAGCAGGAGTTGGCTTGGAAAAGACAAGGCAGAAGACCTGGGAACTGGCACAAGAACTAAAATTCTGCATTCTTTAGAGTATGGTTGTCTTAAACAGCCCAGTATATCATGGATTTCTATATAATAATTCACCACTCCAGGCATCCTTATGGTAAGTGTGTCCTGGACCTGCATTCAAAAAGTCCCTTGTCCACAGACCCTCTGCAAAGATTCCTCCTCAAACATGTACTAACTACACAAGCCCCAAGGATAATAGACGGTCCAATAAATCTAGTGTTAGGCAAGATAAAGTTACCTCAAGATTCACAAGTTTCTCTTCTGAGCAAATAATGGCTTGACTTCTTTCAGCTGTCATTACATTATTGTTAATTTCGAATTTGTGCATTAATTTTTCAAGAAAAAGAGTGATTCTGGCTTTCACGGAAATCACTGAAGTTCTCCAAACCTTTAGATTAGAGGCATTTTGAATCTTCAAGTGAATAGCATAAAAATACATTTGATAATCATTTATATTATTAAAAATTAGTTGACCACAATAATATGTAGAATATTATTTTCCATAATAGTTTAACACTTACCAATAACCAAACATTTCACGTATATCTACAGAGTATATTTTATATTCTAAAAAGCATGCCATTATACTATTCCACAAACCTATTTCTGTTTTTCCATCTTTAAAGTCAATAATGCCTTTCTCCTATATATCTACTTCTAAGGATTGATATGTAAGATTAAGCAAAATACCCAAAATTAGAACATTTAAGCAACCAAGAATAAAAGAACAAGATAAGTGAAAAAAATCATTATATGTTGTTTTCAAAATTCTCTTCTCCAGTTAGAAAGTAATTATATCTTATACACTATTTTTTTTTTCAGATAGAAAATAAGACCAATTCAAAGAGAGTCAGTGATTTACTAATTGTCAAAGCAGCCTTGAACTGGTCACTCTTGCAACAAGCCAAGATGATATTTCTAAAACATGGCAAAAGAACTTACTCTGGGATTCTAAAAATTGCATTAAAAGCTGCTATGTGAAATTTTCCAATTATATCTTTCCAAACCTTTAACCAATTTCAAAAGAACAGTGCATAGAATTACTCATAGAAAACATGATTAATAAAAACGTCATTTACTCTCATTTTTTGTCCCACTCTTGGGCGTACTTTAGAAGCAATTTATTACTCACATTCTAAACATATCATATATATACATATATATATGCAGATATAAATTTATTTATTTGTCATCACATCAGCAAGTCTTCAGCAATATCCATCAGGAGTTGCATATCATAAAGATCATCAACAGTCCTGTCATCCCCAAAAGCATAACATTAAACACACAGCATGTATCATAAACACTATAATTGCATAAATTGTTCCCTTGCATCCTCAAAACAACATGTTAACACAATGCAGAAAGGAATAGCACAATTTCTATGAAAAAGCATGAGAATGGTGAAGCTAAGAGATGTATCCAGTATCCAGCCATTTTAAATTCATACTTATTATACAGAAAGACGTATTCAAAATGCATGTCTTTTGAAAATGGTTCTTAAGTCTCCTTCCACATGTGTCTGCATGCTGACTGGCAAATTCTCTTGAAATTCTTAAGTTAAAACCCTAGTTTTCCTTATTGTGCTTTCCACTTCAAAATGTCAACATAGTTTGGATGTACAGGAATAAATCTCATACACCCACACAATTCACATTTCCCCTTTGGTAACCATAATTCTTGAATTGGGCCTTGTGTAAGGTGACTAAAAGACCAGACTCATGGAAGATCCTATTCATAGAGTCAGAAATACTGAATAACAGAGCTGGAAGGGAATTTAGAGAGGATTTAGTCCAATCCCTTCATTCTACAGGAGTTTTCCAGGTGGCACTAGTGGTAAAGAATCCACCTGCCAATTCAGGAGACCTGAGACGTGGGTTTGATCCCTGGGTCAGGAAGTTCCCCTGGAGGATAGCATGGCAACCCACTCCAGTATTCTTGTCTGGAGAATCCCATGGACAGAGAAGCTTGGCAGGCTATATATAGTCCATGGGGTGGCAGAGTCAGACATGACTGAAGTGACTTAGCACAGCACAGCACTTCATTCTGTAAGAGGTCCAGAGAAATAGACTGGCAAAACCAACACCAGAAACTGGTCCAATGTACTTTGTAAAAAAAAAAAAAAAGTGTAATTATTAAATTGTGTGCTTAGTCACTCAGTTGTGCCCAACTCTTTACGACCCCATGGACTGCAGCCTGTCAAGCTCCTCTGTCCATGGGGATTCTCCAGGCAAGAGTACTAGAGTGGGTTGCCATGCCCTCCTCCAGGGGATCTTCCCAACCCAGGGATCGAACCCAGGTCTCCTGCATTGCAGGTGGATTCTTTACCATCTGAGCCACCAGGGAAGCCCAATTATTAAATTAGAATTGGGGAATTCCTCTCTTTTGATCAACATTCTAAATCTTAGTCTTTAAAAAAGGGGCCAAAGCTAAGGCAGTCAGGAACTTCCCTGCTGGTCCAGTGGTTAAAAATCTGTCTTTCAATGCAGGGGACGTGGATTCAATCCCTGGTTGGGGAACTAAGATCCCACTTCCCATGGGGAAACTGAGCCCTTGCGCCTCAACAAGAGAGCCCTCACGATACAACCAAGACTCGACACAGCCAAAAATTAAATAAATATATTTAAAAAACTAAGGCAGCTATCTTAATGCCCTGTCAACAGTACCTTTGACCTGAATAGCATGGCGATTGCCTCACTTCTTTGCTTCTCGACTCTTGAAGAGATTTGGTCTAATGGGGAGATTTAATCAGATGGCCATCTTGCCCCTTATTTTCTTGTGCGTCTCTAGGTGAGTTACATAACCTTACTCAAATAAACAGAAGGACAACAACGGTACTTAACTAAACAAATTATTAATACAAGAGAAGTCTGGGACTTCCCTGGTGGTCTATTAAGATACCGTGCTTCCACTGCAGCGGGCAGAGGTTTGACCCCTGGTGGGGAACTAAGATACCAAATGCCACATGGTGCGATCAAAAATAGAAAAAAAATTACAAGAGAGGACTAAGCAGATATCATTTTAAACTGCATCAAAATGTCAAGACTCAAAAGAAATGTAGAAAATTTCCATTTTACATCTTATATGTATGTCTCTTGGGGGTTGGGAGGACACAAAATTCCCTTCAATAAAACTACATGCAAAAGCAGTATTTGTATCTAAGGCATTTGAGGAATGTCTTGCATGTTGTATTGGTTTTGCCTGTGGCAGGAGTTCCCTGGTGGCTCAGATGGTAAAGCCTCTGTCTACAATGAGGGAGACCTGGGTTCGATCCCTGGGTCGAGAAGATTCCCTGGAGAAGGAAACGGCAACCCACTCCAGTACTCTTGCCTAGAAAATCCCATGGATGGAGGAGCCTGGTGCAGGCTACTGTCCATGGGGTCGCCAAGAGTTGGACACGATTGAGTGATTTCACTTTCTTTTCTTTCAGCAGGACTAGAGGCTGTAGCACTTTTATTTACGCAAGTATCCCATTGTACCTTTTTAAAATATCATCACAATCTTCATTCTTATTTCTCTAGAGGTCAGGATCACTGTTGTCTGGCTCCCTAGCTCTGTTAAATGTTTTCCCCAACCAGATTCTTGTTTTATTCACTGTTTAACTCCCCACTCAGATTACTCCTCTCTTTGGATTACTCTTCCAAGGCAACTCAGACTGCCTCCCCCAGAGGCAGCTCCCCAGTGAGTAACACGGAGTTGGGGGGGAGTGTCTCAGAAGTGATCAAAGACTTGCAAATGAAGTCATACAGCTCACAGAAGGCAATGGCCACAGGTGCCAAATGCAGACGACTACCCAAGCTCCGGAAAGGGTAGTTGCTACAACGTGTGTCGACTACCTCACTGCCTAGCAACAACGGCTACATAGAAATGCCTCTTATTCACATGACTTGACCACACAACCTGTGTGGGTTCCCAGAGGATGGGCACCAAACCTATGATTTATGTGTGGGTGGGCATATCTGTCTTCCTTTTAAACTACTAAATTAATCTAAAAAAGGATGGATTGAAAACATTGAAGACTTAACACCTGTGAGTACCAGAAAAAGACACATGTAGAAAATGGTGGTATAAGCGTTAACACAAATCTGCCTCCAAGGAAATGACTGGCATTTCAACAAAATACTCTCTCCAAACAAGACCATAAATGTGGGGGTGGGGGAGAATTCTCCTACCTTTGACTTCATAAAACCAGTGAGATTTTAACAAACCAACCAAAAGTGGAACCGTTGAAGAGGTTTTAATTTTTTTTCCCCCTTTTTAGATATGTGTGCTTGTTGGTAGGAATGGGAAAAGCCATTTTGTACACAAATGTCTTTGGAATTCTAAGATGACAGTGATAATGGTGGTGTGTCCTGCAGCTAAGTGTTTAGTAGCAACTGGAAGAACTATAGAACAAGTGCAATGAGACAAGCAAGAGTCTCCCTAAACACATGTCCCCTCCAATGCCTATTTGGTTTAACTGTGCACAGAAGCTATAGCTAATGTGAATCACCCAGATAATGATGGTTAAATAGGCTGGCTCACAATGAGTATGAAATTGTTTAATAGTACATGTGTAAAGGGTTAGCAGACATATTTGTGACTCTTTTGTATTGGTGGAGGAGGGTGGAGGGAAAGAGAAAGAGGGGATTTTCTGCTGTCTTTACAAATACTGGACTCTATGTGAGTGGAAATGCTACCAGGGAATGGAAGTTGGCCAGGGGTAATAACCTAGCCACAAAGCCAAAAAGACAGTTTATGTCTAATTACAAACTTCAGGTCAATGACTTATACAACTTTATGCCCTGCATTATAGCATCTGCAAGCCGTTCAATGTATATTATCAATATTATAATTACTACTTTGTGTGGTTCATGTTGATTACACCAATAAGACTGCAAGTTTTTTGAGAGGAGTGTAGGTGCATCTGCCTTGTTCTTTCCCACATCCTCAGTTCTCAGCAAGATGCTCAGCTCATATCAAGTGCCCCTGAATATTAGTTGAATAAACAAATGAATACATGTATGAATTCATGCAAATTCATGTTGTGATGTGTATTTGCCACGTCTGTGCCATGAGCAGGGCTGAGTGTGCTGCTACAACTCAGTACAGCAGGCAAAACTTCAAAAGGTGCCCATCTTGGGCTAGCTCAATGCTGGGGCAGACAAAATCAAATGTAGAGGCCAGGGAAGGATGGCTGGCATAACAACTGACCTGCAGGGCACTCTGAACCCCAGGGTATGATCCAGATGCAACTACACTTGCATTGAGCCCCTTCAGATCATTGATGATCTCTGGGCTTTTGTGTCCTCATTTAAAACCTGAGGAATAATCTTTTTTTTCCCTTGCAGTTCTGAATTCTAACCTTTTAGGAAGATTTCTGGACCCTGAAATCTTGCCAGAGACAAACTATGGTAAGACCTTCTGCTTACAAAGTTGAAAACAATTTCTAAAATACGAAGTTACGTTCTGGTTCAATGAAATGTTATTTGGGGGGGGGGTGACTTCTTGCCAGATCCAAGCCAGTTAATACCTTCTCTTCATCCTTTTCCACACCCAGAAGTCAGGTTCTCTAGGCCTCAATGGGAAGAACATAAATATTCTCAACCAGAGCTGGTGCTTTGCTTCAATCTCTAGCTATCACAGAGAGTCGGTCTGATAGACATTTGCAGTTAGAATGGAAGCAAGCACAGCTTCTCAGACTTTTACAGATTTTTTTTTTATGGACAAGTAGGAGAGTCACAGAAAACCTAGAATTAGGTAAGAAAGAGAAATTCCCCCAGAGAATTCAGAGAGAGCAACAATTGAGAGCCTTGAAACAATCACTGTATAAAAACAGAAGAAAGGAC
Source organism: Bison bison bison (assembly GCF_000754665.1). Taxonomy (NCBI): domain Eukaryota; kingdom Metazoa; phylum Chordata; class Mammalia; order Artiodactyla; family Bovidae; genus Bison; species Bison bison. The sequence continues at coordinate 685,773 of NW_011493897.1, read as the reverse complement.
ACCCACAATTTGAGAAAATAAGCAGACATATTTTTTCTTAGAAATTTTTAAATTAATATTAGGCACTGATTTTAGTCCTCTAGTCCCATCTCTCAAGATGTCACTTTAAAAAGCAAAGGTTTTATCCACAAAACCACCAGTGAGTAAACAACCTTCACATTCTTATCCTCACAAACACACAGTAAGATATTTACTTTCTGATAAACAGCATTTGTAAATAAATCTCATTTAATCTCTAGAAGCCACAATAAAAATCTTTAACCTCCAAGGCAGAGTTTACAGATGTGTCTGCATGCCCTGCTAGAGCCAGAAAACACAAGGTCTTGAAAAAACTCCTATAACGGGAGACAAATTTTCTCTCTCGAGCATCTTGCATTGACCTTCTTTTTTTAAAAAAAATATGTACCAGGGAGGAGAGAAGGGGGAAACCCAACCCCTCCTACCCCATTCTCTGTACAAATCGGCCAATAAATCTAAGGAAAAGACACAAGAGAAAAGGACAGAAGCCAACAGGTGGAAAAAGGCTTTTTGTTTCCTTAGAAATGCTCAGACACTTGATCTGTGTTCCCCGGTCTATTTGTCTCAGGGTGTCTTAATGATGGTTTTATTATCATGATGATGACGATCAAGAACAATGATAACACTTCTACTTTGTGATGCCACAGCATTGCTAGCTCGAAGATTTCTCAACGCGTTTGAGACAGAAGGGTATCTGTTCCGTTTTTACCGGATCCCAGAGAGGCGGGCAGCATCCCAAGGCGGCTCTCTGGATTTTACAGCTGGGGAAACTGAGGCACGGGGCCGCCCACAACTCCTTCACGGTCTCTACCACCAGAGAGATCCCTGAGACGGGAAAAGTTTCTGGATCGTCTTGCGACAGAGTTCTCTCAGCCTCCCTCCTTGCCTGCCATGCCGCTCTTCCTCCCGGAGAGTCTGGGCTCGGGTGGTAAGGATGGGGGTACCTCCCCTTCACGACGAGGCACGCCAGGGCAGGGTGTGGGAAGTCCACACACACGCACACGCACACAGGCACACTCGCACACACACAAAGCTCCGTGTAATCTCTGCAGCCACTGGGCGGAGCCCCCGCCGGCCCCTGCTCAGCCTGAGAATGCTCAGCGCAAGCTTGCAAGGAGGCCCTCCTTGGGCTCCTGGTTGGGGCTGCTCTGAAAGAGGGCTTTGCCCTTCTCTGCCTCTCTTTCAGGCTGCTCTCTCTTTTTTTTACCCCTCACGCCCTCCAATCTCACACCCTCCTCCCATTCCTCTCCATCCACCCCTTCTCCCCCATCAACCCAGAGGCGCAGATCGTGTTACTGGGGTTCCCTAGAAAGAGGGGGCCATCCGCAGCCCGGAGCGCCTGCAAAGACTTCCAGAGGCAAGGCTAGAGCTCCAATCGCAGGCTCCCAGCGCTCCTCCTAAGCAGCGCAGGAATGAGACCCCCACTTCCAGGCACGGGCGAACCAGCCTGCCACAGAAGAAGGAATTGTTAGGGCTCTTACCTTTTTTATGAGGAGAAATTCTGGAGAATCATTTCAGAAACTGAGGGGGGAAAGTGAATGAAGACAAAAAAGACCCTTTTCCTGCAATCCCTGGCCTCCTGGTATCAAGACACTAGGACAACATCAAAGCAACTTAGGGGGAACACTTTAGGGGCCTATTGTCTGCTCTGGTCTGATCTGTTTTTCTTCTGACTCCCCCTCTTGCTGCGGTGACACTTGGTACGGCCCAGGCATTCATGCCAAGTAGCTTTCACACATGGAAGCTTAGATCGGAAG
>NW_011493897.1:672742-683749 GCF_000754665.1 Bison bison bison | reverse complement strand
ACTCTCTCTCTCTCTCTCTCTCTCTCTCTCTCTCTCTCTCTCTCTCACGCAAGCAGCTCAGCTAGTTGCTGCTGCACTGGTGGAGTTAAGAGACAGGAAAAAGCCTAGGCTGAGTTGGGGGCAGGGAGAGAAAGAGAGGGAGACGGAGAGCCGCCTCCTGTGTCCTGGTAAAATGGCAGAAGAGAGGTGAGCCCCCTGCAAAAACAGCAGTCGCCACACACGTGTGCACACAGACACACACTGGGAGGCAGTCTGAGCTCCAGAAACAGTGAAATCAATGACTCCACAAAGGAAAAAGCCGCGGCCGGTCAGCTGCAGCTTGGGGGAGTGGGGAGATAAGAGTGGGTGGACCCAGGGCTGGGGTTTCTGTTGAAATGTTTAGATGGTTTTCTTCTTCATAGTAGAAAAAAAAAAAAAGTGTTCCCTATGGAGCTAGTCTTTCTTCACTGCATAATGGAGCCTAAACCTGAACCACTGGTTAAAATAAAACCAGGAAATGTGTAAATGTGCGAGTAAACTTAACTGTGGGTTCAACTTGTACCTAAGATATTTTTAAGTGGATTTTTTTTTTTTTTTTTGCAGAAACCCTAGAGAGCGGTAGCAAGGAGAATAGTAACAAGTAGTGTAAACTCTGAGAGCTGTGAAGTGTGATGCGAAAGTTACTGATTGCCAGGCTGCTGGAATTTATGGAGGGTGGGCATTGCGAGCTGGAGGAGGGGAAGGGTGAGTCTCTGTGAGCTGTTTTCGAGGAATGAAGGGGGAATGAAGTAGAATAATGAATATGGCAAGAAGCAAGCAGGAATTTGATTGGTGTGGAGGGAGGAGGAAGGTGGGGGTGTAAAGGAGGGAAGAGAAAGAGAGGAGGGAGGAAAAAAAAAAAACACTGCATGAGAAAGGAAGAAGAAAAATGGAAGCCCAGAGATTGAAACATGCCGAGTAAATGAGATGGCAAAAGAAGGCATAAAATGTGAACAAAAAGAAGCACAAAGGATGTGCAAATTTGCAGATGGCATGAAATCAGGAGAGCCAATTGAGATCAAGAAGAAGGACAGGATGATTATGTGACATTCTTTTTTTAGCCTCTGGTGGAGTTATAAACCTGATAAGGTCTCCTTTACCAGGGCTGGGATGGTCACCCTTCTACAGCCAGGACCTGAATGGGAGCTCAGCTCCTAACTGGAGCTACCAGATCTGTGGTTTTGCAGGAAGGTCGCTTGTACTCTAGTCCTCTGACTCTTCCTCTACAACATGCAAATTATGTGAACACACATCACTTGTTCCTTTGCGGGGGTGCAATAAGAACTAAATTATGACTTTTTACATTTAAAACTAGCTAAAGGCTCCCCTGATGGCCCAGAGGTAAAGAATCCGCCTGCCAATGCAGGAAACACAGGTTCGACCTCTGATCCTTGGAACATACAAGCTTGTGTGCCACAACTATTGAGCTCTGTGCTAGAGCCGGGGAGCCGCGACTACGGAGCCCACAGGCAGCAACTACTGAAGCCTGCGTGTCCTGGAGCCGGTGCTCCACAAGAGAAGCCACCGCAATGAAAAGCCAGCACACCGCACCTAGAGACTAGCGCTTGCGTACCACAAGTAGAGAAAAGCCCACACAGCAAAAGAAGTCCCAGCACAGCCAATAAATAAACAAATATATGTTTTTTAAACTAGCTAAGTGGCTTGTCACTACGTAAAACTTACCACATCAGACACATCCTTGTTCCTACTACCTTTTCCCTTTCTCCGTTACGGCAGATCCTTTTAACTGTCTGTTCCGATCCACATTCATGAGGATAATGAAAATAATCCCTTTGGATTGAGTATTTACTTGATTCTCAGCATTTTCCAAGCATTTATACCATGAAGTCACTTCTTTTAAGACCATCTCTATTTACAGATGATAAAAAATGAAGCACAGAGAGGCTAAATAACTTGCCGGAGGTCACACAGCAAGTAGAGATGGAGCTGAAATCAGACTCAGGTCTGTGTGGTTTTATGGCTCCAGCATTTACCCATCACTTTACATCCTCTGATCTGGGTAGCACACATTCTCCATGGCACCCCAAGGCCACTCAGCCATAGAAGTGCCCTGTTTCTTTCTGTACCCCAGAGCTAGGTTTGGATCCTCTCACTTTGAGCCAGGGGACCTTCTGACCTCTGCTTAACAGACTACTGACTCACCGTCCACTTCTCCGTGGTGGTGACTCTCTATATACAATGAGGCCTTCTGGGCAAGAATTGCATAAAGGGTCAGCTTGACCTTTAATGATTGTATGATTTACTGATTGCCAGGCAACAGAGAAAGGCAGCTAAGACCAGAAAGGCTTCCCTTCCTTAAAAAATGTACAAAGCAAACTAAAAACACCCACAAGTTGTTGATGGTAATATTGACGGTGATGATCGGTAACATGTAATGAGCAGGTACATATATTAAACAACCCCATAAGGTATACGCTGTTATTGTTCCTGTTTTCCAGATGAAGAAGCTGAGGCACAAAGGTTCAGTAACAGGCTGAGTTCACTCAGTCAGGAAGTGCTAGCTGAGCTATGGCCCCAGGCAGCCTGCCTCCCCAGAGACCATGCTCTCCCCAACTCTGCTGATACTGCCGAAGAAGTGAAAAGAGTAGTTTCAATTATGAAAGTGAAAAATCTAACTGCTCAGTGAGAGAAAGGGGAGAGAGGCAGTAATAATCCTCATATTTTCAATGATCTCCATGAGTAGCTAATGAAGCAAGAAGCATGAACCAGGGCCCCCAGATGGCCCCAGTTTTCGAATTCCTCCACAGCCCCGCTTGGTAGAGGACAGAGACTCTCTAGCCTCCAGGTCAGAACATATTGGCAGAAAGAGCAGGTCAGATTATCTCGCCTCTGGCAGTGATGACTTCTACCTACCGAGTCCAAAGAAAGAAAAGATGATCCAAGTGGATAAGTGAACAAGGTCAATGAGTGTTCCTGAGTTTATTTTTCGAGACTTCTGAATGCTAAGCATGGATTATAGAAGAAAATACCCTAGACTCTTGGGCAGAAGACCTAGTGCCAATTCTACCACTCACCAGGCCCTCGTATCTAAGCTTGGTTTCCTCAATTATATAATGAACTAATGACATTAGCTTTACAACCCTTTCCAGTGCTGAAATGCCATCAATCTAATGACTGTCCATTTGATGAGGAAAAGATTAGCAGCCAAGGTAGCTGATACGATGTGTGTTTGGATGCGTGTGGATATATGTGTACTGGAGAGGTCAGTGGCATGAAAGGATTGGGCAAGAAAGATCCTTGTTGGCTTGGTCTCCCCACATTATGGCACATCACTTCCAAACTACCTTCTGCTGCTGCTGCTGCTGCTAAGTCGATTCAGTCGTGTCCAACTCTGTGCGACCCCATAGACGGCAGCCCACCAGGCTCCCCCATCCCTGGGATTCTCCAGGCAAGAACACTGGAGTGGGTTGCCATTTCCTTCTCCAATGCATGAAAGTGAAAAGTGAAAGTGAAGTCGCTCAGTCGTGTCCGACTCTTGGCGACCCCATGGACTGCAGCCCACCAGGCTCCTCCGTCCATGGGATTTTCCAGGCAAGAGTACTGGAGTGGGGTGCCATTGCCTTCTCCAAAACTACCTTCTACATAGCAGCTACTTTCACTTTATTTTGTTTCACTGCAAGATGAATGTACATGCACAACTAATAATATTTTTAAAAAATTGAAGTGTTGATAGTGTTGTGCAGCAAGGTGACTCAGTTTTACACATGTATACATTCTTTTTTAAATATATCTTTTTCCATTACAGTTTATCCCAGGGGATTATAGTTCCCTGTGCTATACAGTAGTTCCTTGTTGTTTATCCATTCTAAATGTAATAGTTTGCATCTACCAACCCCAAATTCCCAGTCCATCCATCTCCTTCCCCTCCTCTCCCTTGACAACCACAAGTCTGCTCTCTATGTCTGTGAGTCTAAAACTAATAATCTTTTAAAAAAGCAAACTTCTACCAGGGATAAGGGAAATCAGCTTCTTATACTTCAGCGTGAATTATTTTATTAGTCTGCTTTCCTCCAAACCCTTAGTTCATATCCAATAGCTGCTTAATATTTATTTATTTTACTGTTTGACTGTGTTGGGTCTTCGCTTAATATTTATTTATTGTACTGTTTGGCTGTGTTGGGTCTTTGTTGCTTTGCACAGGCTTTCTCTAGCTGCAGCTAGCAGGGGCTGCTCTTCATTGCAGTGTGAGGGCTTCTCATTAGGGTGGCTTCTCTTGTTGCTAAGCACGGGCTCTAGAGTGTGTGGGCTTCAGTAGTTGTGGCACTCAGGCTTAGTTGCTCCAAGGCATGTGGGATCCTCCTGGACCAGGGATCGAACCTGTGTCCCCTGCATTGTAAGGTGGATTCTTAACCATGGACCACCAGGGAAGCTGCCAATAGCCATTTAGATTAGAGGGTGAAGTCGAAAGATAAGAGGGGAGCAGGTAGATAGTTTTAGAATTTAGAGGACTCCTTAATGTAAGGAAGGCCTGATCTGGAGGTTGCTCAGAGCAAGAGAAGATAAAGGGGTACTAAAAGATGGCAATGGACATGAACTTGGGCAAACTCTGGGAGATGGTGAGGGACAGGGAGGCATGGCATGCTGCAGTCCATGGGGTTACAAAGAGTCAGACACAACTTGGCAACTGAACAACAACAAAAGATGGCATAAAGTATGAGAAACAGAGGAATTTTCAAGATTTACCAAGATAAAGCAGCAATTTAGAGGCAGGAAAGTTTAGAACTCAATCTGGAAATAGCCACATCTTCTAATAATAATTTAAATTAATTATATAAAAATATATCCCCTCCCACCACCACCATGATTAAAAGACAGTGAGGTTTCTGTGTTCTGGAGAGAAAAGATTTGAGTTCCTGTTTCAGTGTGCTTATAAGCTAAATGAACTGGGCCAAGTCTTTTAACCTTTCTGAGCCACAGTTTTATGATCCTTCACTTGGTATCATGAAGTGATGAGCTACTATATCAGATACGCTTGCCAGTGCAGGAGATAGTGTTCAATCCCTGGGTTGGGAAGATCCCCTGGAGAAGGAAATGGGAGTCCACTCCAGTGTTTTGCCTGGGAAATCCCATGGACAGTGGAGCCTGGTGGGCTACAGTCCATGGGGTTGCAAAAGAGTCGGACACAACTTAGCAGCTAAACAACAAAAACAAATGCAAATTTTAGCTGCTAATATACAATAATATGTAATATGAATATAAGAGCACTAGTGTGGTTTGTGTACTTGGCCTCTAGAGCAAGACATGGCATTAGTTACAAACTCTGCCACTCTGTGATTTTAGAAAAATTACTCAACCTTTCTGAGTTTCAGTTTCTTCATTTGTAAACGAGCGTATTAATAGCATCTTCTTCATAGGATTATTTTGAGGATGAAATGAGATAATGAATGCACGTGACATAATTAGCCCAGTGCCCAGCACATAAAAAGTAATCAACAAATGTTAGATGTTATATTAGTTCTCATTTTACAGACTTGCTGAGATTAAGTGCTTTGCCCAAGGTCATACAGCTTGTAAACATAAGGGGCCCAAAACCTGGTTCTGTTTGATCCAAAGCTCTTGCTCTTTACTGTTCTTTTATATTGTCTATCTTGCCACTGACTTTTCTGAACCACAGATAATTGAAAGGACATACTAATTGCATCATCATTTGTTTTACCTTTATTAGCTTCACACTTGAACCATTAGTCTGCAAACATAAGCATTCAGGGAAAATATTTTCCATACAGAGCATCTTAGAGAAGTAATGCTATTACTTAAAAATAGTATTTGAAAAGATCCCTCAACATAGTTCAAGCATCTCAGAAAAGCACTGTGACAAACTCATGTTTTAGAAATGAAAAATTATTAGTTTAAATTTCGTCTCTTTTTTTTTTGCCATGCTGCGCACCTTGTGGAATCTTTGTTCCCTGATCAGAGATTGAACCCAGTCTCTTGGCAGTGATGTACAGAGTCCTAACTACTGGACTGCCAGGGAATTCCCTCATCTCCTTTTCATAGTCAAGCTTCAGGTCAATATAGAGCACTTAGTGGTCAAAAGCTACAGATTAGAAGAAAGAAGAATAAGGCATCCAGGTAACCCACAAACTATAAGATGCTTCCCTCAGGCTTTAAGAGATGGGTAGAAAATTGCAATGGAGAAGGAAACGGCAACCCACTCCAATATTCTTGCCTAGAGAATCCTGTGGACGGAGGAGCCTGGTGGGCTGTGGTCCATAGGGTTGCACAGAGTCAGACATGACTGAAGTGACTTAGCATGCATGCATGCATTGGAGAAGGAAATGGCAACCCACTCCAGTATTCTTGCCTGGAGAATCCCAGGGACAGAGGAGCCTGGTGGGCTGCCGTCTATGGGGTCACACAGAGCTGGACACTACTGAAGTGAGATAGCAGCAGCAGGAGCAGCAGAAAATTGCGAACTACAGTTTTTACAGGGCAAAAAAATGTTTAAAGAACTTAGTTTAAATAACAAAGTTAAAATACATGTATTAACAAGAGATTCATGTAAAAATAGACCATCATTGTAGTGAGAAATAGAAATTCCTTGCTCCTTCAGAACAAATGAATACAGCTTCTTCATTCTTTTTAAACAGCAATAAATTAGGAGAATGGACTCACAGGTGGGTAGGCTGAGAAGATAACCATTCTGGAAGTGGCCAACAGATTAAATGCCCCCAATTCTAAAGGAAATAAAAAAAAATAAAATCAGTTAATCCTAAAGGAAATCAGTACTGAATATTCATTGGAAGGGCTGATCCTGAAACTGAAGCTCCAATTCTTTGGCCACCTGATGGGAAGAACTGACTCATTGGAAAAGACCCTGATTCTGGGAAAGATTGAAGGCAGGAGGAGAAGCGGACAACAGAGGATGAGATGGTTGAATGGCATCACTGACTCGATGGACATAAGTTTGAGCAAGCTCTGGGAGTTGGTGATGGACAGGGAAGCCTGGCGTGCTACAGTCCACGGAGATGCAAAGACACAACTGAATGACTGAACTGAAGATCTTAACACTACTTTTTAAAGCTCAATTATTTTATTTTCTTCTTTCTCCAGGCAACTTTCTGAAAAACCTCTAATTGTTGCCAAAGACCTGTGGGTGCTTTTAAAGGAGTCTGATTAGGTGATCGAGGATAGTCAGAGATTTGCTTGAGTTCCGAGTATTTGATTTTTATAATTGTTATTTTAGTGGGGGTAAATAATAAACTGGAGTTCTATGCATTTCATAAGATGTGACACCATGTATGTGCCCACCCACGTACCATCCTCTTGGGAGAAAGATCAGCCTTGAGCAACATTAAGAACCCCAACAATGAAAGTCTTAGAGTGTCTGTTATGAACAGAGTACGTATGTAATAATACAACTGGCATTTTAGTGGGATGGATGGACCATTTTGTCTTGAGTCTTCTCCCTTCTAACCAGGATATAGAAGGGAGCACAGAAGACCTGAGAAGGGCCTCAGGAATCAATGTCAGCTGAGGCAAGGAAGGCAGAAACCAGCACAGGGTGCATCTGCCGTGGACTGTCTGAAATGCCTCTTCCCTGAGATCTACTTCTGCCTGAAGCTTGCAGCTCATCAGAGCAGAAAGAGGCAGCAGAGCTACCGGTGGGAGCAACTGGTTTTGGTAAACAATGAGGCAACTTCTCCCTCAAGAGAGCAAATCAGAGGCGAAATAATATACGATGGAGAGAAACTCTCCAGCAGTTACAAGACAGCCAGGAAAGGGCTGCCTCTCTTGACTGACCTTGGTGGCTGCAGAGGCTGAATTTTTCTGGCCTTGATAAAAGGGCAGAAGGATTCAGGTATGATCTGGGGCACTCAGCTGCTCCTGGACCTGCGTAGAAGCCAGCATAGGCAGCAGCTATACCTAGGGCTTCCCTGGTGGCTCAGACAGTAGAGAATCTGTCTGCAAATGCAGGAGACCTGGGTTCGATCCCTGGATTGGGAATATCCCCTGGAGGAGGATGTGGCAACCACCCCAGTACTTTTGACTGGAGAATCCTCATGGTCAGAGGAGCCTGGTGGGCTACAGTCCATGGGGTCGCAGAGTCAGACATGACTGACTTTGCGTGGTAAGCACAGCACATACCTAGGCCACTAGCCACAGCTAAGTAATTCTCTGCTCACACTGGCCTAGATTTCACTTTGGGCTGACTCTATGAGAGGATTTTTTGCTAGCCTGGCTCCAGAGTTTGAGTTGCTTCTCCCTGTGGAGCTGGAAGCAGATAATTGCTCTGAAACTATTATAGTTGCATTCATAGTACATCTGGACCTGAGGTTGTTTGACCTCTGAAAACCTGGAATGGAAATAATGCAATTATCTGAACTAAAGACAATTTAACAAAATTAAAAAAAAAAAATGAAGCCAGGAAAAGAAAATTTATCTTTTATGCCACATGTCTTTTACCTAGCAATGGAATGTATATCTTTCATAAAGATTAAAGATACTTAAAGACTGAATAGAAGGTGATGTTTTCAATTCCATAAGCAGTTGCTAATACATGCTGGGTGCAAAACATTGTACTGAAACTGGGGACACGAAAATGAGTGAGGCTCTGTCCCTGTTCTAAAGGAGCATGCTGTCTAGATAGTGGAAAAGACAGACAGGCATACAAGTAGCCACAACATAAGCCATCATGTGACAAATGAAGCCAGCAAGTATCACAGGCATTTTGAGGTGTCTGCCCAACACATTCCCTCCATTCTTGGCCAGTGACTCCTGGACTACCCACTCAGATCTTTGGCACTTTGTTTATAACATATCCAGTGCTCCCAGCCAATAAGATTCTCTCTCCCAGAAATTTAAAATTAGGACTCTCAGAAGCTAGTTGATCTGTGAGCTATTGAATTGAGAGGATTGCCCTGAAAAGAAAAGTAATGATATCAGCCTAGTCAAAGAGGTAGAGATGGGAGTCCATGTGGCCTGAGAGAGAAAGATTCCTGGTTGTCAGCTTAGGAAACTGTAGTTTTAGCTCTGATGGCGGCTTCCTCAATTTAAGTTCTTTAAATGTTCCTGATTCTAAACCATTCCCCTCCCTCCCACTGCATGCGTGCTCAGTCATGTCCAACTCTTCAAGACCATAGGGACTGTAGCCCACTAGACTCCTCTGTCTGTGGGACATGGGATTCTCCGGGTAAGAATACTGCAGTGGGTTGTCATGCCCTCCTCCAGGAGATCTTCCTGACCCAGGGATAGAACCCAGTCTCCTGTGTCCCTTGCATTCCAGGCAGATTGTTTACTGCAAGCCACTGGGAAGGCCTTCTCCCTCCTCCTAAACTAGTGTTAATGAGTTCCTTTTTCTTGCACCTAATAGAGGGAGTGTGAAGCTCAGTAATTTGGTTCAATCCTTCTCAGTTGCCAAGCACTGTACTAGTTCCAGATGTTCATCAAATAAATTGAACTCACAGGACTTTGAGGCCTAGTAGAGATTCTGGTAGGGGGAAAAAGTACAGTGTGTCATACTATAAAGGAAGTGCTAAAAGAATCTGAGAGGAGAACAGCATTGATTTCTTCAGGGGAATTTTGGGAAGATTTCACCAAGGATGCGGCATATGATCTAAACCTTGAGTGGGATTTTAGTGGATTTGGTGGGATAATGCATTTCAAGCAGAGGAAAGGGTACTTCCTACTGAGAAAGCAGGAAGGTTATATTAAGATATTACTTCCACACTTCACTGCCTCTCTAATTTTCAACCAGGCTTCAGAATGACAAGCTGGTTTGCTCCCTATGATCCATGGGCCACATCCAGCCCATGTGCATTTTTGTACAGTACAGCCTGCAATCTAAGGATAACTTTTACATTTTAAAATAATGTCTGGAAAAAATCAAAATAAGAATAATTGTTCATGACGTGAAAATAACATGAAATTCAAATTCTGTTCTCTGTTAATAAAGTTTTATTGGAACACAGCCACCCTTATTCCTCCACATATCGTGTACAGTTGTTTTCACACTGCAACCTTGGAGTTAACTAGTTGCAACAGAAACTACATGGCCTAAAAAGTCAAAACTATTTCTATCTGACTGTTTGCAGAAAAAGGCTGCGGACCCATGCCCTATACTTTAGCCTCCAAAGGTCTCCTTTGAACATTTGGGATATGAAGTTGCAACCTTCAGAGAGATTACATCAGATATCCATTTATAGACAAAATGGTGTATTAATATGTACTTTGTAGGGTTGTTTTGAAAATCACCCATAATATTTGTCAAGTGAAAAAGAGACGTGGAATTATTTACATATTTTGGACCCCATATTATATACAAACACAGATATAAAGACATTGTTACAGATAGAAAAAAACCTGAAGAAATATGCAAAGAGCTATAGGTAGTAATTACTTCTGAGATGTGAATTATGGAGAACTTTATTTAAAAACTTGGACTGCAAGGAGATCTAACCAGTCAATCCTAAAGGAAATCAGTCCTGAATATTCATTGGAAGGACTGATGCTGAAGCTGAAGCTCCAATACTTTGGCCACCTGATGCAAAGAACTGACTCACTGGAAAAGATCCTGATGCTGGGAATGATTGAAGGCGGGAGGAGAAGGGGATGACAGAGGATGAGATAGTTGTATGGCATCATCAACTCAGTGGACATGAGTTTGAGTTAGCTCCGGGAGTTGGTGATGGACAGGGAAGCCTGGTTCTGCAGTCCAAGGGGATGCAATGAGTCAGACAGGACTGAGTGACTGAACTGAACTTATTTAAAAACAGCAACATTAATAATATCAATAATAACCAAGTTATAGTGACTGTTCACTGTATGCCAAGCACTGTGCTCAGTGCTTTATAACATCTTATTTAAATTTCTCAGGAATCCTATGATATGAGAAGTATTATTGCCCTTATTAAACAAATAAGGAAACAGAGGCTCAGAAGAGGTAAGTAAGACATCCCAGATCACCCAGCTAGTATCAGTAGAGCCAGAATGTAAACGCAGGCAGTCTGAATCCAGTGCTTTCCCGTT